>NC_051847.1:98111861-98148691 GCF_002237135.1 Teleopsis dalmanni | reverse complement strand
ATCAATTTTGATTTAATTTTTCGCTTAATTAAGCGTAAAATAATCGTTTGAAGTTAAGCGGCAAGCCGAACCAAATGGAACAGAGCAGATTGGAGCAACAACGAACAACGGAAGGCTAAAAACTTCCGTGCACCGAGCACCGTGTAAAATGTTGAGTTACTCGAATGTAGGCAATCTCAACGTGAATAAGACCGAGCGCGTTATTCCATCCCATCCCTGAGAAGGGAGAAGTGAGAAGGGAAGCCGTCATTCTAACTTAATGATTATAAAATTATACAAATTTTAAATAAATTCTATTTATTCGCATCTACAAAAATCAATGCAAAATCATGTTCAACTCAAGAGCAATGCAGGGCACTATGCGGATAACCAAGATAACCAACTTATTAATAACTTTAAAAGGATATTCTATTTTTTAATTATATTGTTCGATTTTATGTATGGCGTATTTTTATTAAATTAAGTATAAACCCAGAAAGAAAATTAAATTTGTCTTTGACAAAAAATTTAATGTGTATATTCATATATTTACATATGTATCTGTCTATATGTATCTGAACGTAAGCAAATGTTAGTCAAGTTTTTTTGAATCAGTGTTTTATTATTTATTACTTATTTAATTTTTATTTTCATTTATTTCCTATTTTGAAATTTCAAACAATTTCGTTTATTTGTCGTCTTAATATGTCCGGAGGTCCAAAAAGTATGTGCAAAAACTTTCATTCCACCAAGTCAGAGATTAAACTAATATATTATACACTAATACACAGACAGCTAAAGATACAATGGCTTACAGTAGAAATTGCACCAAAAACGTATTGAAAACATTGGTGAAAACTACAACCGAATCAATAAAAATATATCGGTGTTTTTAGGTGAGGTTCCTTACAGTTCGATATCTGTTTATACAGTCTACATTTTTCCTTGATGGTTGAAATGTTAATGGGCCGATTTACACCAACGTAACATGAATATGAACATGAAAACCGGTTACTTATAGATGAGAGAGGGAAGAGAGTGTGATGTGAGTTCATGAATTTCACGCAATGAAATTTGCTACGTTCATGATAGTGTAAATAGGCCCAATGAATGGCAGATATGAATGGCGAATCACCTTTTTACAAATACTTTAAAAAAAAAAAAATAAAATGATTTAGTTTATGACAAAAGTAACTAATTTATAACGCAGAAGAAAGTACTCGAGAAAGTACTATATACGAGTACACTCGAAACTGGACCAAAAATTGAATTAAAGAAAAATATCGATATTTTAGTAGGAGTGAGAACCGGAAGTGAATTGATTTTTTGTTAATTAAATTGGAACTAAACCTGGATGGAAAGCTTTCCATTTTCAGCAAAGACATCCCTGTTCAATTCGTCATATTATGTTGATCTCTAATATGTGTTAAATTGCATTCAAAAATACCTATGAGTAGAGTATGAAATATAAACTAGAATGGATAAATATAATGGATTTAATAATTATCTTCTACAAATATATTGACATGTGACTTATGTTACTTGAATAAATATATTTGCTTTAGAAAGATTAAACTTGTAGGAAGTTTTTTGAAATTGGTATACTTTTTAAACAAAGTTATTTAAAAATCTTTAAATAAATACTAAATTAGTTACACTCAGAAAAATTATTAGGTTGATTTAAACAGATTTTAACTAAATCTTAGGTCAAAATATTCTTATTCGACGCAACATGTTGATTCAGCCATACCACATGTTGATTTTCATATTTTCTTTACCATATGAACTAAAATTGCTCTAACAAAATGATTAGGTCAATTTAACTAGTATGTGGTTAGAGCGTATTTTTCTGAGTGTAGTTATCGGTAAATTATTTTCTTATTTGATAAGATGACAGAAATTTTATTTATACGGAATCCCAATTGAATTACAACAAATAGTTAATTAGCCAAATTTTTAACACCTATCTAAAAAAAGGCGATAAGATCGTCTGCAACAACTATGAAGTACTATCGCCACTAAATAATGGATATAAAGGTTTCACAAATATTCTATATCAAAGAGTCAAAAATATTGCAGAACAACTACTGAATATCAATGTGGTTTCCATCCAAATAGATCAACCATAGATTAATGTTTTACTATATGTCAGATGTTCAAAATGTTCGATGAATATGATATTGACATACATTGACTATTCATAGACTTCCGGTAAGCTTTTGACAAAACATATCGTTCAAAAATTAAGCTAGCGCTGTTGATGACTGGAATCCCAATAAACTGACCAACTTAATTATACTAATGCGCCCGAGCACAACAAGTCCAGTACTCATTCAAGGTAAACTAACAGACAAACAATATAATGCAATTTCTTCCCTAATATTTCCACCCAGGACTGTTAAGAAAGAAGAGCAAAGAACTTTTAAATTGATAGTAGGACTACGTACATATTTCGCAGAATGTCAGCTGATTTTGTTTATATGATTTAGAATCACATCTTACAATCTGTTCCAGCTGTACCATTAATTAAAATTTTTTGGCAATATATAGCAATTAATTGTTTTTGCAACTACATCAGATATTAAATATCAATAAATTAGATTTATTGTCATCAAAATGCAAGATTTTTCTTACGCTAAGAGTGCACTTGAAATAACAAAAGAATTATAAATTGTTCTAAGATTTGGCATAACTGTTCTAATTGGTTTGTGTCCAATATATGAAGCAGAAAATTGGTTTGTATTTTAGGTTAGTGTCACGACTTCAAGAATAATTTATACGGTTTTTCGTGTTTTACAATTTCGAGAATACTTTTTTTTCTTCTTTCTAAAATTTGTTATCCTCCCTCTCTTTCACTCAACAGCAAAAGAACGTGTCAAAACAGATATTTAAAACTTCCTGTGTTATATATCAGTTCCTATCCATATATCAGTTTCTATAATTAAGTTCATATATTGCTCTTATTGTTTATTTCTTATGTAAAGATCGATTTTTATAAAATATTTACTATATTTTAATAATTTTCGAAGAGACTATCCTTGTCTATACTTTTGTCACAACCCAACTGAACTAACAACAACCATTTACTAAAATACAGAGAATCAAAAACAAGCCGATAAACCTAAACCTATGTCCAGCTTGAACACACATTACGAAGATGGGTATGGTTGTAATGCTTTTATTTCTTACGATAAATAAACGACAACTTAAATAGACAATTAGTTTTATATAGACGTTAGGGACTATATAAGTTATAGGAGTGGTTTAGATATAAATATGTACATTTTTACAAAAAATGGTTACTGTAATAACTCCTGAAGTATGCTCCAAGTTAGGCATGATATTTAAGTCTTAAATTATTAATTAAATAATTAATAATATTATAATGATAATATAATAATTTAATTATTATTAAAACTACCACATTTCCGGTTTTGTATTGTATTGTTTGTATTCATGAGAATTAAAATAAATAAAAGTCATAATGAACGGTTAATTTATTATTGATAATTTTGTTAAGTATTTCGGTTAAATAACAATTTCACCTAAAATCTTATTAGCTAATACTTAGATAAAGTATAACTGTAATTTCATTTTATTTCCAGCTATAATAGGTTCAGGATAATTTATACAAGCCACTGTTAAAAAATTTTAATTTAAGTGACAAAATCGCAAAATGCAAATCGAATAATAATATTGAGAATATATTTTCGAAACAATGATTTTATATTCCATATTTTACATATTTAGTGAATCTTAATATCTACAGTTCCAAAATTTCATCAAAACAAAAATTTTGGAAAACCTAAATTAATCATTTGATTATAGCTGGATATATAAACTTGGTAACATATTTTAAAGTTAAAAACTTAAATTTAAAAAATTGGTGAAAAAATGTGAAACCGATCAAAACAAATTTTTCGCTTAAAATTTGTTTCATGTTCGCAATTTGAAACTAAATTTTGGGAATTTTTTTGCTATTAGAAAAACTGCCTTGCGGTTTCTGGTTTCAGAAATTTGCGGGCTAGTAAACAATGAGCAGGTTACTCTCATTGAAACCCGCCGAGTGTCCAGCATTGCGTACGATAAAGCAAGAACCATCAAAATGCATGCGTTTTTCATTGCGACTTGAAAGTTAAGAAAAAATGAATATTCAAATTATTTCGAAAGAAATTGAAAGTATTACTTACCGAACAAAAAGATGAGATGTTTTTCCTAAAGATGCTGTGCAATGAATGCCGGGTGTTGTTAGGGTGGCTGAACCGTTTCCTGGGCTGGTGCGAATCAAACATTTATTATGCGTACGTGTTAACCTAATGAAATTATATGTTAGATATGATTTCTCCATTATGTACTTAAAACATACTTTACTAGTCCATCAGCTGCTTGAGTAATACGAAAACCGTTGATATCATAAACCTCAGTTCCTTCATCTGTACACGTGTAAGTGGAATTTTGAATGACATCATTTGCATCGTGCACATATGTTGGCCCATGGCGGGAATCACTATAAACGAACGAACACACACATTTATCGCATTTAATCAAACTCATTTGATTTAAAATATTTTTTCTGGAAAATACTATATCATTGATTGTAAAGAGAGCTTACTCATAAAACACGGTCAGAGTATAATCCTTTGTCAGATCAGTAAATGTATCAGTAGTGGTGCGTGTTCCAGCGGTATCAACCAGATAAATTAAGGCACATGAGTCACTTGTGAAACTAACACCTTTATACCACATCTTTGCATAACGCCTTTAAAGAAATTAAAAAAAAAAAGTTAAAAGTTATTCAGTCTGAAATCATAAGTCAGGGTATTCATGCTCTTATGGATATTTTATAAAAGAGGAATTCTTCAATAAGCATTCGCAGCAAATTTTTTATTGATTTAATTGGAATCTCACAACTAGAGGCGATTCTACCAACAATAATCCATATATATGTAAAGGATGTTCTTTTAAAGGATTGAGCTTTAAGTGGGGAACTATATAAATAAAATGAAATGACTAATATGTGAAAAAAAAAGTAAAATACTCCATACGAAATACTCAATTATGCTTAACGTATTTGGATTAGCATTGATTTCTTTCTACTTAAAATTGTACTAGATTTCAGTAAGCAAAAATAAAATACATTTTTATTTACTTTCCCTATGTTATACTTAATTTCATATTCATGATATTTTGAATAAATGTTTCTCTTGATCTTTACTACAGGTAGGTAGGTAGAGGTTGGAGTGGCCGCTTATTATCCAAAAGCCCACTTGAGTTCAAATAATGGCTAATTATGGTACCACAGGAATTGTGATCTTTACTACAAATCTCAATCCAACATATTGTAACTTTTATTTTAAATTTATGTGAAATTGACATTTCAGTATGATTTTCATTTTCTCTTTCAAATCCCTATAATATTGTCTTTAGTGTTTGGGAAAGTTGGAAAATATTTATAATCAATTTGATCATAAACTGGTGGAAACGGAGAAACACGTCCACCCTACATAGATGTTAAGTGAATATATTGTTCATATATTACTCTTGTTTAGATGTAGTTATCAAAAGACTTATGGACTTATGGCCCAATGTTGCCCTGGGAACGCAAGGAATGAAGAAGAAGATGAGTTGCTTCGTACTCAATATTTTAAATTAAATTAAAATATTTTTAAATACCATAAATATCTGATTTTTAATTTCAATCTTAATGATTTTCAAATAAATTTTTTTTTGAAAAATGTTGAAAAGTGAGATGAAAAGTTAAGAGAAAACATTTTCCTTCTGACAAACTCAACTTACACATAGTTGTTAGATTTAGTGCCATCATAGGTGACAATTTCTACTTTTGAACCACTTTGCAACACTCGCCCATTGGGATGAATTAAAGCAGAGTTAGTGCAGTTGCGAGATAGAGCGATAGCCACCATACTGCGCTGGTTTAGTACCCGTACAGCTCGATCCAAGGTCATATCAATGCTATAACAAAAATTATAACAAAAAAAATTAACAAATAAATCATGTATTCAGATATGCTTACCGGATGCCTTCTCGTAAGCGGAGTTGTATGGTACCATTTGACATAGCAATTGGCCCGGCACCTGGACATGGTGCTGGAGCTAAGTTTTCATACTCAATGCGATGGGTACTGGAACGACCCATTATAAATGGCGGTGGTGGCATTGGCTGAGGAAATTGTTGAGAATTGATTCCTGGTGATACTATTGGAGGCTGTAAATAAATGCATATATCAAAAATTATTTGAAAACTTAAAACATTGTAAAAAAAATTTTTTGTTCTCAATGGAAGTTTAAATCATTTCTAACCACAAGTTGTGTAAACCGTACTCCTTGCGGTGGGCATAAACATAACAACTATATTTAATATTGCTAACCGAAAAAATTTTCTTCATATCTGCACATCTATTATATTGTTTATAACAAGATTCTTTAGGGATATTTGCTTTTAATAGCGACGTGCCAATAATTACACCAAGTGAAACATAGTTTCACTCGAGACTTGTTTATTGGAATCCAATTAATTTTAAGTAAATATTGGTATTATTTTTCTAACACCTAAGATTTGTTACATCTATTATTATTAATTATTGTTTGAGAAAAATCCTATGATCTTCTTCTAAAGTACTAGCATAACTTAAACTTTTTTAAATAAACTTTTTAGCAAAAAAATTGATTTGCTTTGATTTTATGAGGGGTTTTATGAGGGGATACAGATAACTTACCATTCGGACCATATCATTATCGTAGTTATAAATTGGTGATGGTGGAGGTGCCATTAGATGTCGAGCAGGACGTACACCTGAGTTCTCATAGTTTGAACTTCCGTAATGATAAAGCGATGACAATGTGTTGACGTGAGACGGATTGTGGGATTGATGTCGCGAAGCTGAAATAGCTTCCTTTGAGGTTACAAAACTATTATTGATAACTGATGCACGAGTTGATGATGTTGGTACAAAAGAAGATATAGCAGGAGCAGATGTAGGCGTTGATGCAGATGCCGATGTTCGCGAATGAGCCACATACGTTGCAGATGTGTTGAGACGGGACTACAGCATTTATCAAATAAATAAAAATATATCTTATAAATTCGAGTATAAAATTAAACACAACTTACAGATGTATTAATTCCAGTATACACTGAACGTTGGCGTACGCTTTTTGGGGTTTTTGATGGAGAACGTAAAATACTGTTTATCTTATCGTTCATATTCACACGAGCTAAGAAGTCATCTTCACTTAGTGTGGCAACATGAGGAAGTGGTAAAGTAACTTTGGGCGATTCATTTGTACCCTTTAAGGCATTGTCATTTTCTTTGAGGACCTTTCCACTGTCCATGTAATCTGGATTCATTTTAGAAAAGTTTTTCTTTATGTATAACGCAGGTTCTAAAATTTTGGAAATATAAATTAAATAAGCTTGAGATTTTTCGTTTCTCTTTAGGATAGATTAAAATTCAATGTACAAATAAAAAGTTTTTATATGATTTTGAAATAAAATTTGACATATGAAATATTGTATACAATGATTAAAAATATTTTTTCAATGCCTGCTTTATATTTGTTCTTTCGAATATTTCAAAATATATATTTCCAACTAATATATAATACACATCAGAGAACTGCTGTTTGATTTGAAATAAATAATTGCATAATTTCTTAAATCTTAAATCTTAAATCTTATGTAACCCTGAATATTATAAATAATAATAATAGTAATATTGAATAATGTAATAATAATAATATTGGATAATATAATAATATTTTCATGTATGATTAAGGACCGATTTTAGAATCGTAATTTGTCTTAAAAATACTTAAGTCATCATTTAATTCATACTTAAATCAGTTTTGGGACTTTTGGTACAACAATGAAGTTGTCCCTTTTTTGTTTTTATTTTAATCATTTAAATAACTAGTCAGCATTTTCAGAAATTTCCCATTTCAGTCTGAGTCCTCTGTTGAGATTTAATGCCTATTGTCTTTATTTATTGTTATGTTGTATATATTTTTAGTTTATTTTTGCAAACTTCTCTTTTAGAAGATCGGATAAATCGGTTCGAATCGGATGATGGAAGTAGATGTCAAAAAGTTTTTAGGTATGTGTCGATCAAACTTTGCATATATCTCTATGCATACACCCTAGTTTTGATTTAGATAATCCATATTCTTTATTGAGTATGTATTACATACTCCAATGCTCCCTATTAATGTAAGGAAGATTTCATGCATTTCAGTGCCAAATTTTATTTAATATCTGTTTCATGCGTAAAGAATTTGTACATATCATGTTGTACTACAAGTATATTTTCGTATAGATTTTAAATATTTTTACCGCAAGTTGTTTAAATGTATATGCATTCCCGTAACTCCCGTTATTCTTACGAGACAAGACAAAATTCTTTAGTTGATTTAAAAAAAAACGATTTTTTGTATAAAGAGAACTGACGATTTAAAGTATCAGGCGTTGTTTTACAAGCTTAACTTTCATCCGCGAAAAAGTTGTTTTTTTCGATCCTCAGTTTATAAGTACAAGTTAGTTTAATTAGTTTTTGTTATCCGACATAAGTTTAGATTAGCTCCACATCTATGGACAAAAGTTATACTTCTCATATAAGTTGAGGTTACCTTCTGTTTTGACCTATATGTCACGTCGTCTAAAGTTTATAATAGTTTCAATTATGATAAGCCAGTCTGAGTTAAGTTTAATCCTAGTTTTATAGCGTGTACACGTTACGTTTAAATGAGTTGTAGTCTTATACCATAAGTTTCGAAGTTGTACTTCTCGTTACCAAAAAAAGATTAATTTTCGCTGCTCTAGTTGGTATGTCCTAAGTTTAGATTAACTTCAATTTTAAAACCGCAAGCTGCGATTAAGTACCATCATTTTACTCAAGAGGAAGAAGTCGTGTCTCCCAAATCTCCTACTTACTTTAGACCATTTCATACATCTGCTGAAAAAATGAATCCACAAACGATTTATGTATTGAAAACATAAATTTCTTTTCATGTATCACAATCTGCTTTTATATATAAATTTCTGCTTGGTCTAAGCATTAAGAAATATTAAAAAAGTTTTTTTATAGGAAGGAACTATAGTCCATTTTACTTTTAAATTTTAACTTCTTATGCATTAGTGTAATGTGTGTATTATAAGACGATAGAGATACACGATAGAGATACACGATAGAGATACACAAAATATATACTTAATATGCTTTAATACTTTTAAAATATAGAGATAAAACTTTGGTATTACGTATATTCTGAGCTCAAAAACTGCGGTAAATATTAACTTATTTTTTGCTGTTATATTCATTATTATTCATTATTTTTGGCAATGCTTTGAGTCATTTTCAAAAAGTTTTAAAAGTGATTTAACCACAGATTCTTATACGATAAATCGATAATGCGATAAACGATAAATAAATAATTTAACTTACAATATGTACTTCCTTCCTGATAAAACACGTAAACACTACCGCAAAACAATTTTTTTTAAACAAATTATATTTTACAGTTTTTGTTCTGTAAAATGTAACAACTTTTGAAAACTTTTTTTTTTATATTTGATAAAACAAGCAATGAAGTCTAAGATTTTTTACATTTACAGAAATATGATTTTTTTTATCCAGAAAAAGGTAATATATATTTATTTTGACAGTAAATTTTTTTGTTGTTGTTGTGGTATCTTGAGCTAGTGCTATTGCGCACTTTTACTCTTTTGTGGCTGAGAGGCTTATCCCTGTCCCACACTAAGCTTTAACTATACTGGAATTCATGTCGTATATTTATTGTTTAACTGATGACGGACCCTAGGTCAGCATATCTTCCTGTGGGTCTTGAGGTGGACTTGAGGTTTGTTAGGGCAGGGTTGGGCAGCGTATCAACTTTTGTGAATTACTTTGTTAACCGTAGTTACATTTCAATACTTAAGATAATACATATAAATTTATTTTATTTTATTTTCTCAAAAATTACCTGAAATTGTGATCGCAACATTGAATTTCAAAGAAGTTTATGTTATATTTTATAATGTCAACGGAAATTTCAGTAACGTCTCGTTATAGTTGCTAAAATATGTTTATGGTAGGTACCTTAATCAAAAAATCGATCTTATGAAGAACAGATGACTGCCTAGTTTTGGGCAATCATCGACCTCCTCCACCTATAAACATTTTGAAAAAGTGAAACAAAAGGTGATCGCTGATCAATAATTCGACTGAATATATATAACTCGTGATCCTAACATTGGAGACATTTTTGGATATTCGCCGCTGCGAAAAGCCAGTGTCGTAAGCAGGTCTCTTTAGACATGAGCTTATAAGTTCAACATTGAAGAAGTCATCAATTGGATGAATTAAAATTGAAATATAAAGATAGAGTCATATTAAAACTATTTTGCTTCTTAGGTTCTAGTTTACTCAAACATTTTCACATTCAACCGAATGTGAAATTTATTTTTATTTAAAAAAAAAAAATTTTATTCACAATTATATGTATCTAACTAAAAAAGAAACGTATTTTTCCGAATTTCGAATATTGCACACTGCTTAATTATTTAAATTGAAAATAATGTTAAAAAAAAATATCTGTTAATTCCAACCAATTTTTTTGTTTATTAGATAATGACTTAATTATTTATATTTTTATAAAATGATTTTGAATAATCAATTACGCTACTTGATTATAAATTTTTTGCTAAATATGAAGAGGTTGTCTAAATTCAGGTCGTCTGTGTTTTCTACGTATTGCTTTAAAAACGTATTTGCTTATTGGATTATTCTAACACAGATCTTAGCTTTTCTATAGCAAGTCTGGTCTGATTTTTGCAAAAATGTTCTATTTAAAGTGTTCACTTTGAAATTTGATCAGTGATCGTAGTGTGAATTAAAAAAAAATCGATTTCTTAATATTTTTTGATTGTTGAATATATCTATTATTTTTATAGTTTAGTCCATAAACTACTGTTGATAGCAGGATCTCTGTATATGTACCGTGTTCTCGTTTTTCTAGAATAGTAATAAGTTAAATTATATCATATTCCTCTATTTTGCAGATTGTAAAGTATTAATATATGATAATAGTTTTAATACTAGTTTTAGTAATAATTATATTATATTTCTGACCCAATTCTTTTAGAACACTTCATTGTAATTTCAATAATTTTTTCAAGTGGTATAAGTTTGTTCAAGTGACTGCGATTGAGATTGGTATTCATCTAGTATATAACTCGGTGCTATTAAAATTATTAATTTTATTGGTAAGCTTAGTACAAAACTGTTCAAGACAGCTGAAGTTGGTGTCATTATCATAAAATTCGATTTCCCTATTTTAATTGAATTTCACTGATTGGCAGGTAGTGTCCAAATGTCATAAGAGTAATGTAAGGAACTAAAGATTGAATCGAGAAAAGTTTTTAGTCTTGGTGATCCTATTGCATATTTATTTTGTAGTCTGTTGAAGACCTTTTGCAAATTTCGCCACTCTTTATCAAATGTCTTAAGTAGTCATTACACGGTTTCTTGGACGATTGAAGACAAATATATATTACATACATTTTAATATTTCAAGCAATTTTTGTATTTTTTGTCCTTGTCTACACATACAAAAAGTAAACATGACATCTAGTGGTAATTAGAAAAGTCTTCATATTACATGATGATTAACAACATATAAATATATCTACTGTCAGTGGGGGATAAATGTAAAAAGCTTACAAATTCAAAGCCCTATATCTCAAGAATCATTCTATATAACATAATGGGATACGTTTTTTAGAATAATGAAATTCACCAAAAGTTCATTGTTAAATAAAACGGTTAAGGATTCATGATCTTAGTAGGATTTATTTATTTATAATATAAATTATATATTTATAATATAAGTAATATTAGCGTGCAGTAAATAGTAGTTTCATAAAATGAATGCAAATAATTCTGACCAATTTATAAATATCAAAAAGCACATAGTCATTTTGTGTGGTTTCCAAAGTCTTTGTTTAATAAATTGCATGATAAATCGCAACATCCTGCTTAGTTTTAAATACATAATTGCAAAAAATGGAATTGCGTTGGAAGATGTTCAAGATCGAAGCACAAGCCGAAGCCTTCTTGCTCCATTTTATTCGAAATATCTCAAACGCCTACATTGCTTTGTAAGAGCAGTCTAAATTCCAAACGTTGTACGAATTTATAACAAATATAAAGATAATCGGGTACTTAAACTAGAAAAAGAAGCCCAAGATGATGCTTCTTTAAGAAAACTTTATGAGTGTTTTCGAAAGAGCTCTATGAACGCACACATATCTGAAGGTTTGCAGTGCATTGATTTTGAATAGAATAAATGACTGCAAATGAATGGATGAATACTTTATTTTATTACTCCGGCACTACTAAACTGATTGGCTCTCTAACATGAATTTCTCTATCTATACTAATTATTTTTATGACTTAACTTCTTAAGTTAAAGAATATATTTAAACAGATCATTTAATTTACTGTGTGATTGATAATCAAAGTATTAAAGTGCTTTTTAAGTGATTAATATTATATTATAATAAAAATTTATTAAAAATATATATACCAAATAATAAATAAATATACCAAATAATCTTCCAAATAATACTAAAAATATTCACAAAAGAGCTCAAAGAACATTCCAAATAACGTTTTAAATTAAATAAAAAAAATAATAATACAAAAACTTTTATAACGAAGTCTTAAAGCTTTTGGTATCTTTTTGGTTTCATATTTATGACTGGGTTTAATATGCCCTAATAGAAGAAAATAACAATCATTTTGGGCTCCAACAAGAGCTCATATAAGAACAAAATGCTCATAAATATTATATGAAGGAATTACTTATTAAAATCATTTATGATGTCTTTGTTCGACTGGGTACTTGCTTAGTTAAGTGAATTAGTTCGGAAAATATTTATGCAAGGGATGTGGTGAGTATTTTAATATTTAGGAACTGTGGAGAATCCATATAAAGTTAATTTCTAAATAATTTCTAAATACATATTACTAGGTAACTTTCAGTGACGATAACTGGTGCATTAAACATTTATAAATCATTGAACCGACAATTATTTTTTATCCATATTTGATATTCATATATTTAAATGATAATGTAGCTGTAGATTTAACATATAGCCGTAATCGAAACATGTTGAAGTTTCATATCTAAACAAAAAAAATAATATTAAATAACTAAATAACTTTTTTATTTAACAGCGGTTATACGTATTTATAGAAGTTGAATTTTCCGATTCAAGAGTATGTCAATGAGTATAGTTTTGTTCCAAATGAAGAAATCTTATATTCACACTTTTACGGTCGCTAAATATAAGAGTGCTTTGATTTATAGTATACATATAAGCTTGAGTTATAAACTAAGGGTTCAGAATAATCTTCGTTTCTTTTATTTTGAAGAAATGTATTTCCGATAAATTTCGATCTAAAGTAAATAAATTTAAGGTTTTGATATGAACGCCGATTATTAATATACTTCTGATTGCATTTCGATGAATAATTGAAAGTGTGACGAAGTGTTTTTCACGTTAATTAAGATATTATGTGTAGGTATTAAGAAAATATTTAACGGTTTTTAATGAACTATAGAAAAATAAACTATTCGTATATTACTTCTTTATATATTTTAAAATTTATTGATTTTTTTTGGGTGTCGGATATATTTTAGATTCCTTTTTGATACTTTTTGAGAACCTATTCAGATGGTATCCCGATTGCTTTTAAGCTCTCAGAGCCAGTTCATCATTTCGGTATAACAATCACAGCTGTCATTTATTTCCACTCTGTGTTTAATTTTGCGGTTCCTGTCATCTTTGATTTCCTCAATTAACTGCGAAAATATGTATTCGAATGATTTCATCGTTCTCGTAATTGTGCACCTTTTAAAATGTCAAATGAAAGTGGAACATGAGACGAATAAATAAACATTAAACATTTATTTTTACACACAAATTTTATTTATTGTTCGAGAACTCGCGTATCCGCGTATCCACGTATAGGCGGTACGTACAAGTATCTGTGATGATTCTGACTCGGCCTAAATGTTTACTTGTAATTCTTTGCATTTGTATCTGTCAGGCGGCATTCATTTTTTCTTATCACAGGCATGTAAATAAACGTTTTTCTTGTTAATTACTTCCTAGAAAACAAAAAGATTCAGTAGGAACATTTACAATAACAGTACGATACCAGGGGAAATATGAAATGAAGTTCATTAAATTAGCAGAAACATTCCGAATGAAAATATAAACTAAAATTTGCATGAATTTTATGTTTGCTTAACCTGATTTCATTGCAGATTTGAAACGATAATGTAGCGGGCTGTCAGTATATCAATATGACCCATGGCAGATTTGTATTAGCATAGATTTTTATTAAGATGTTTTTCCCAACCTTATTCTTTCAAGCAGATTTATTTATTTATTTACTTATATATTTATATATTATATTGACACAAATAATATTAATATTATAAATATCCCGATAATTATAATATTATAATATATTTATAAATAAATTATAAATATCCCAATAATAGTAAATATTTTAATATTGTATGATAGGTGGAATAATTTTTTATCCATTATAATTAAAATTGTTTATTGGAAACTGCTCGTTTAGAATCGGTGTTTTTTTACTAGTATAATAAAATAACATTTTGATTAAGAAAGAAGCGGTGCAATTAACCATCAAGTATAAGCCTTCATTATTTATCATTCAATTGAATGTTTCTAAAAGAACACTGCCAGTTTTAGTCAACCCGATATAACTGCTCGTATATGTAACATCGCAATATACTTTTTCTAGATAGTCTAACCTAAATTATAACCTTGTGTGATTTTTAGGTGAAATGTATGGAACTGTTTCATACACTAGATTTCTACTCAAAATGCCATCGGTATAATAAAATGTCTTCAAATTTTATGAATAGGTCAAAATTTTCAAATCGTAGGGTAAGGTGTTTTCCATGTGTTTAGTTTATATCAATTTAGAATAGTAGAGCAGTCTAATTATTTTCTACATTAGCGTTAGTAAACTTATGTCAATGAATAAATTAAAATATATATATCTTAGGAATCCAGCTCTCACTCATATTTAATATTCTCTTAATGAACTTAAAATCTTTAGACACTAATTTAGTAATTTCTAATTCAAAGCGTAAGGTCGCTTCACATGAATTGCTTTATGAAGTAAAAATAGCTTTTTATAAAAAATAGCTTTATATAAAAAATAGCTTTTTCTAGTATTAATTTATAACTTCTTCAGTTTACAATATTTCTGAAAGGAAGACAACTTTTCACCTACAAAAATGGGTAGTAGTAAATTATTAATTCCATCTATATTAATGTTAGCTTTTCGATGTTAGCTTTTCTTAATTTATATATATAGCAGTTCGATATCAGAACTGATAAAGTATTATATTCAATATCAGACAATCTTATTATCTTTATTATCTCTATATAAGGTTCCGATAGATCTATTATAGTTAAAACATTTTAAAGCTCATTAAAAAAAATGTTAGAATAAATCTGCACTGTAACTTATTTCATAACTCAAATTGAATCTAAGATGTAATGAATGGTAGAATCGATTTATAACTGAATTAAAACAAAAAAGGTGAATCCAATGCAGGTGTCGTACATATTGCCAGCTAAAATATAATATATGTTCCAAATGTAAAATATCCTTAGGGGTAATAATAACAATAATAATATTAAAAATAATATAATAATGCCATGACGAATGTGCACGTCATTTGCTCTATCGTTACTTCGCTCAAGGCTTTACTAGACTTACTTATGTAGATTCATATTTTCTAAACAGAAAATTAACTGTTTGAGTTACCTTTAAGAACAAAAGAAAGTTTCGATAACGGATTGATAAAAAATTTTTATAACGTCGCCACAATTATCCATATAACCCATATAGATAATAATTCCAAATTGGGCTTTTACTAAAATCTTTTGGTTGGATTGAAAAAAGTATAATAATCGAACTCAATATTATACTTTGCGAGAAGTATGGGTTTTATGTTATTATAAATTAAATAATTTAACATAAATACTTGGTGAAATTAAAAAATGTATTATCCATCATGGACATATAAAAAAATTTGGAATTTTTTGATTACTGAAATTTATTTCGTCTATTTGAAGGTCTTAAGTAATATTTACAGTGACATCTTTAAGTATCAATCAGATACCTATGACCAATGTTGTTCTAATCTATGATTAAATATATTTGTATACATATGAGCTTATTAATGAGAGAAAAAATATTCTGGTGTTTGATACAAATTTTGCAATGGATTTTGCACTACTTTGACCCGCTACAATAGCATTAGCTGCAGCACCATAGTTGGCATCTAATGAAGAGTCGGAGTGTGTTCCATCTGAGTTATTACACAAATCTTTAGTACAACTGCGGTAATATGTTTTAAATTGCGAGTCTTGTTTTACTGTATTCAAATACTAAATAAATAATTATAGAAACATAATTTATGTAGTTTTGATTTTCATCCCTTACCAATGGCTTATCTTCACAACCCCTGAGAAACGAAATAATTTTTCCTCCAGAGCCCTGAAAAATAAAAAATACAATGCAATAAATTTTGCATTAGTTTAAGTATTAGTATATTATTTTTGTGCTATTCATAAGTCATTCTATAAACGACCGATGATACTAATTTTCGTTAGCTGTGTAATGCACAGATTATAATACAATACAATATAAGCCAATCTCTTCCTTGTCTGATGAATGTACCTAGAAACTCTTATAAGACGTAGGCATATCTTTTCATTGGTTGCAATTGATCAATTTTGAGGCTTGCTAGTACAAGTTGATGTATGTACATATAACATATATATATCGTTATTGAACTCACCACTGATTCCTGCCTTAAAATAGTGCAGTATTTCTTAGTACAATTAGTTTGCCGCACACCTGCTACATCCAAAATGCAGCCTTTTTCCGCTCCGGATAACGTCTCAGTATAGCTGCAAGTATAACATAGAAGAGCTGAAAAAATCATTACGTATACATTCGTCAATATCATTGAAAATGAAAATAATAAAACGAGGTCAAAAAAATATTTTTTATATATAAAAATCATCAAATCATCAAATCATCATTTTTTATATATTTAGAATCTTATACATTTGTACATTTAGTGGATAAATATGATTTTTGGCAACAGACTCAAAGTCTGGTTGCCAAATTGCACGTCCTCCACTGGTGAACGTATTTTTGTGTAATAACAATGACGTAAATTCAAAAATAAATTAGTACACCACATTTATGTATACAAATAAAACAATCAAAGATATTTATGTATTTACAACAAAAAAAAAGTAAATAAATATGCGAATGACTTGAAATATCCACTGATTAAAACAATTTTGATAATAGTATTATAGTATGTTGAAGTTGAAGTTAATATAATTTCAATATGTGATTCTTTAGTCCAACTTATGACAAAAATTTTATTAGCAGATTTTCCAAATAAGAAGGAAAAATTTGCATTCATAAAAAGCTCAATACTCGTATCTCAGATAAATTTGTTGTTTAAATTGTAAAATGATGTTTAAAGTTGATATCTTTAAGAATTGTTGGTAATAAATACTACATATTCCAAGATTATTTAGGTCACCGTAGAATGAGATTTTATGAATAATTAAGATTCATTCGTGAAAAATACTATATAAAAAAATAATGTTAATCAGAAATATTAATTTATTTAACCCATTAACTTCCAGAAAGAAACTAACATACAATTCTGTTTTAATTTTTGCTTTTAAATGATCGACGCTATCACATTCAAATCGTTTGGTGTTTGGTGATTTGTTCCAATAAACTAACAATTTCAAGTATAGCGATTATCGGTGAAATAGTTTATTTATGCAAGATATAATTTGGAAATATTTTGAGGATTTCATACCATATCATCTAATTTCATTTATTCTATGTAAGTTACTATCAATTTCTTCTCACGGTAGAACAGTAACAGTATCAACTGAACTTTCGTTTTCCTTGCAATGCATTTCAATCGCTTTCTACGGCAAAACATATATCGGATATGAGATTATGGAGCGAAGTGACGAAATTTACTTAACTATTAAACATTAATATTATATTAAATATACTTGAGTTTAAGTGTTAACAAATAATCGTTCTAACATAATAAGTATCTATTCAAAACTAGTTTTTCGAAAACTACACAAAGAAAATTACATTATAAAGTGATATAGTAACATTGTAAGATGGTAATAATAAATTATATTATGAATACATGTACCTTATAAACAAAAAAGAACGAGCATTTTAAAAAGAAAACGCAAAATTTTAATTTTTAATAATATTCTTTATTATCGCCTTCAAAGTACTCTCCTCCTGCGGGAATACATGCATGCCAATGCTTGATCCAATTCTCCATACAAGTTTTATAGGCCGCCGAAGGTATGGCCTTTAGTTCACGCAGCGAATTCTCTTTTATGGCCTCTATGGTCTCAAAACGCGTTTCTCGTAATAGCAATTTGAGATGGGGGAAGAGAAAAAAGTCACACAGGGCCATATCTGGAGAGTATGGTGCTTGATTGATGATATTGGTGGAGTTTTTGGTCAAAAACTGCGACACAACCAACGCTGTGTATGCTGTGTGCCGGTGCGTTATCGTGGTGTGAAATCCATGAGTTTTCCTTCTATAAATCTGACCTCTTTTTGCGAATGGTCTCACGCAAACGACTCATAACGGCCAAATAATACTCCTTATTGATCGTTTGACCGTCCGGAAGGAATTCATCGTGTTCACACCACGAATATCGAAGAAAACAATCAGCATAACCTTGATTTTGAATCGACTTTGGCGTTCCCTTTTCGGTTTCGGCTCACCTTCGAAGCACCATTCGGTCGATTGTTGTTTGGTGGTCAAATTAGCATGTCAAATTCATAGACCCATGTCTCATTACTAGTTATGATGTGTTCGATTAATGTGGGGTCACTATCTGCGTTGGAAATCATCTCTTTGGCCACATCACAACGACGCTTTTTTTGAATGAAATTCAGCTAAAAATTGCCACACGAAAACTTCTTTGTATAGGCGCCAAATAAAAACTAATCGTACAATATGCGTTAAACTTTGACAGAATGTGTAAAATAGTGTTGCCAGCGTGAAAATAAAAAAATTTACCGATTGGATAAGCGCGGGAATTCAAAAAAAGAACAAATAAGTTCTTTTTTGATTACAAGTTATAATCATTTGGCACTTTACAGTGTTTCCATTTAAATTGATTACTGAGCTCATTAGTCGTTATCGTGAATGTCCCTATAGTTTACTTTTTAAAGACTAAATTATATCGTCATTTTTTATATAATTTTACAATAGAAAAAAACCCTAATATAAAGAAATATCTTTATTATTTCTGTAACAGTAGATACTTTACTGAAAATCCTTATCATTTATATTTCAATAGCTTTAAAAATAGGTTTCAACCTATACGTCGGCTTCTGAAACTTGTGGTGATGAAGAAGCAAGATAAAGAAGAGCTTTAATTCGCAAAGGCAAAATATAATGATATATTATATTACAAATTATAGACCAAATTATTAACAAAAAATTTTTATTTTTGCCCAAACAATTTTGAAAATAGGTTTAAATAACTTATTAAATAACTTTAAATAACAACAAGCGTTGCAACAAGGGTTAATACCCGCAACGTTCAGTTAAGAATATAATTTATACTCAAATGAATATTTTTCACAAGAATTCTATTTCGGATTCTCAAGCGCACTCACAATTCTGCTCTCTATATATTTAAACTGAACGAATTCTCGAAAATGTTGTATTTAGATAGTATTTGGAAGTCTAATGGACTTCATGGGAAATTAACCACTTTTTAATTTTATGGCAAAAAAAACAAGTGGTGGGAAAGTATAAATATTTGCAACAAAATGTTGTCACTAATGTGACATACTAGAAACGCTATAATATATTTTAAATATTAAATTATACGTATGGAAATAAAAATTAAATTACATAGGAGAATTATTTTTTTATTACATATAAAATATTAAAATAAAAACTAGCATCACATACTAGAAAATATTATCTGTATGATTTTTTTAAAAGTTCACAAAATTATTTATAATAAGAGTTGAAGGATTTTGGGAGGGGAAGGTTGTTAATATACTAGAAAAAATTTTTTTTCAAAGTTTTTTCACAGTTAACTAAACTAATCGAAAAGGTTAGAGATTTGTGTGAAAGGGAATATTTCAGAAAACATATATTGTTCAGGTTATTTGCATTTCGTTAAATTAATTATATAGACATCCACATGTGTACAAATATTAATATGTAGAAAGAAATATACTTATTTATGTTATTTGTAAGAGCTTTATTTTTAATAGGTTTTTTTGCTCAAGAACTGTCATTTCTTTATCGATAATATTTTTGAGGCTTGACAAGTTATTATAATGTTTTTAAAGTTTCTTTATCAAAATTTCTTATTAAGAGTTCCCTGAAGCTGACTATTGAAGAAAGTCGGAATATAGGCATATAAATTTAATAAAGTATAATTATTTCAAATACAAATAATATTATAGTTTTTAATTAAATCACCAATGGGTCCGTTTCATAATTATTATTAATAGTACTGAAATATAAAATCAAAAGCATGTCAGAATTATTATGTTCTTCTTATCTTTTGATTAAATTGTCAAGGGGCGGTCTATTTTCTTTATCCCCTCTGACCCTGAGTACATCACTGAGATCAATTTTGTATTATACATACAGTGGCTATCAACTTATTTCATCCAACAATGTTTGAAATTTTTAAAACACTGTATCTTAAAAATGAATTAGAAAACATTCTTTGGACATAATAAATGAAACAAAGAACATAAAATATGCTTTTGTTTCGCTCACAGGGCAAAAACCCGACCGCATAACAGAATTATAGTTCACAGCTTATATCATCCAAATTATCATTTACACTTTTTTTTCCATAATATTTATAATTAAGGTATTTCCAACCAAATTTAATAAATTTATTGTGTGATTTTGGACGTGCAAAGATAAATACGTAAAAAAATGGGACGACGCACTACTATTGAGCACAGAGAAATGGTGCTAACCCATTTTAAGAACGGGCAACCTCAGCGGAAAATTGCGAAATTTGTTAATTTGAGTCGCTCTACTGTGCAGAGAATCATTAACCGCTTTGTTCGTGGTAATAGGACTCAAAATATGGGCAAAAGTGCACCAAATAAAGTTTTTAACTCAGCTGACAAGCGATATATTTTTAGAAAAATCAAGTGGAATCCAAAATTAAATGCTCCTGATATAGTCAGGAAGGTACGGATAGAGCTAGGCAAAACGTGCAATGCGGAAACTGTCCGCCGAGTGCTTCGACACTCCCACATTAATGGTAGAGTAGCTTTAAAAAAAACATTTTATAAGCAAAAAAAATCAGAGCAATCGTTTTTGCTAGGGACCATGCCCACAAAAAATCAAACTTCTGGAACAACATCATAATCTCAGACGAGTCGAAATTCAATACTTTTAGCTCAAATGGCATGACTAACGTGTGGCGGAAACCTAATACTGAGCTCAAAAAAGAACATTTAAAAGCTACAGTAAAACATGGCGGTGGAAGTATTATGGTCGACGTTGGGAATCTGGAGTTTAATGATAATAACATGGACAAAACAATATACCTCAATGTTTTGAAAAAAAATTTACTCCAGAGTGCCGTAGAACTTGGAATTTCTGAAACATTTCGCTTCTACTAAGACAACGACCCAAATAAAAAAAGGCCGACTTTGTACAGTCTTGGTTGTTTTGGAACTGCTTACTTCGGATGACACCGTCGGTGCAGAGGTGCACACTTAAATGTCATTCAATATTTATGGGCAATATTGGCTCAAAATGTTTGGCAATATAGTATTTCTAACAAAGAAGACTGAAAAGAGCCTGGTTTACAAGAGTGGATGAAAATTACTCCAGTAATAATCCAAAAACTTGTAGGTTGAATGTCGAAGAGACTTGACGAAGTGATAAAAGCGAAAGGGTATCATAACAAGTATTGACTTTGGAACCGAAGGAAATTTTTTTTTTGTGGATTAAATAAGCTAAGGCATTAAAATAGTAGTATATTTATAGTTTATGTTCACTATTTATTAAAACATTATTTTCGGTATTTTTGAAGTTTCTAAATTAAATAATAAATATTTTTCCTTAAAAGTGCCATTTAAATATTTTCAATCGATGACATAGTTTTTCAATAATAGCGTAAAGAATTTTAAATTTGGTGTTGGATGAAATAAGCTGAGAGTCAGTATATATTATTATATCTGCCCAAATCATTTGCACAACTATTAGTAAAAAAGTCAATTTCAATACTTAAGTATAGAAATCATTACTTGCCTGGTCACAACATTAAAATTCATTTATTCCTTAGTAAACAGTTATAGCTTATTATATGATGTAGTAGAATGCAATATATTGTATTAACTGAAATACTACTTCAATTAACGAGCGAAAAGGTACGATATCGCACAATCCGCCGTTGCTGTTACCAAGCGCACAATTAAAAAAGCGCATCTCTACTGTATAGTATGTAGATATAGGTGTATCAATAATAATTTCAGAAAAAAGATAAGAAACAAAAATATCAGTTATATACGTGGTACGATTCAAGCAGTTTGCCAACACAACAATATATCATATATATTTTACATATGGTCAGATATCACAACTTATTCGCATATATTTCTTTTATTTCAGGTTTATGATATTATCTTTATGATATTATCTTTATTTATTTATGATTGAATTGACGTAATAAATTATTTGTTTTTACCTTTCTATTTTACACGCTTTTTCCATTTATTTTAATATGAGTTTCTATATTAAAAACTTACATTTCACTGAACCAAGAAAACTTAATACCATCACTGCCTTAAGTATCTGTTGAAACATAATGATGTTATAATAGATATTTTGAATCTATGGGTCACTAGTAGACGAATAAAGTGCACTAAAGAATTTTTTATTAATACTGATTGAGTTGGTTTTCAATATTGTTCAATTTCATTCAATGATAGCAAATAAAAATTAAATTATTGATAAGATAAGAGATATAATAATAATTACACTGTTTATATTCTCACTTAAAATATATTTTTTTTAGAGCTGCCAGTTTGATAATGATGCGTCTAATCGGTGCCATGAGTATGAAGCTGCGCCGATAACAACGGCCCCAAAACCTAATGAAAAAGGTAAAATCTTAAAACTTTTCTATGATTGTTAGAATTTTGTGCCTTTATTTTTATCATAATTTTATAATATATAATTCATCTACACATGCAATTTTTTTTATGAGTTGTGTGCCAGTAGTAAATGTCATATTGTTAAAAGTATTAGTTTTAAATTGAAATTAATTGCATAATTTTCTAATTTTCATAAATTTTAAATATTTCATATACTACTATGAAATCCAAATATATATTACTTTTAGAATGTGATGGAAAAATATCTCCAACAAATTATACTAATCCCTCCAGTTCTAAAAAGCAGTCTTTACTTGCTGAAAACTATGTGCAAAGATCAACAGCTATCACCACTACACCTACTACTGCACCCATTTGCTATACGACTACTCGTTCAGCTGCAATGATGGCATTAGCTTTAGGTCAACAGTCCAAAAGTCCGGTCCATACGGTCAAAATACGTAACGAAAACGTAATACTTAAAAGTGATGCAGAACTGTCAGCTAGCCTCATACAGCACAATAAGACATCTTCGACTGCTTCGGTTTCAACTGCGTCCACAAAAGTAAATAATTCATCACCTGAAATGACTGCCACAGCACGGTTTAAATATAACTCAAATATCAACAGCACAAATAATGCCATTTTCTCAGGTGGGAGTGGTTCAAGTGGTTCTGATAATGATTGTTTTAATACCTCGTCCTCTTCTTCGGCAACTGCACTGAGACGCTTATACTTTAGAAGCGGTCGCAGTAATAAACCCAAAATGAATCCAACAGCAAATTCGACCATGACAAGTATTCCATTAACTGTAATTAATCAGGCAAATATTGCATTTCATACATCTGTACAAACCGAGGGCGTTCCAAAGGTGAGTACAAAAGTTTTAGTTGTTACTAAGTATCCATTTTGTGCAATAACTCAAATATATAGGTTCAAAGCAAAATCTGTTATGTCCAGTATTCAGAATTCGTTTTTGCACCCATTCACTTAATCTTTGGTTTGAATTTCAGGTTGTCGTTATGGGTTCATCAGCGGCGTCAATGACAGAAGCAAACATCAGCACATCAACGGACTCAGCATCTACACTTGTAACAAGTATTGCCCATACCACGGACACGTCGGCTTCTGAAACTTGTGATGATTCTGTTGATTTGGGTGAGTATTCAAAGTAAACAAATGTGTTGTTGATAAATTATAACACATCTTTACATTTAACATATTACACATTTTGATATGAGTTATCGTATTTATTAAGATTTTGAGATAAGTATAAACATATACAAGTAAACCTATGATAAAAATGAACTCAGCACCTTCTTTTCAATATATTATGTATATCAGTAAGCAAAGAAATTACAAACCTAAAATTGCGCATAACTACTTGTACATAACATATAATACAATTATGATTTCTAGAGTAATTTCTCTATGATTTAGGTTTGCGAAATGACTATATACCTGCAAATTGAAAATACCACAAATATTTAGTTTGGGCTATTATGACTGGTGATTAGCTTATTTATGACATTTTGTTTATACATATATTCCTATTTTATCATACATATAAGCTTTGGCTTTCTTAAACAATACATATGCTACTTATTTAAATAGCCCAATTATATTATCTGAGCTTCAAACTCAAATATGGAATCTCAAATATGGAGTGGAATATGAAGCTTTAGTCTTCTTTATATTATATCTAAACTTGGCAATTTACTTTATAAGCTCTACAAGCTAGATAAAAGAATATATAAGTGCTTATAACTTAAACTAAAATAATTTTTAGGTGATAACTCCGGACCGAGCGAACCATTATTTAGCTCATTGGAGGAGCCACTACTTACCACAAAGCATATTGACTCTGAACATGATAGTAATGATATCGAGTTAAAAAGTTGTTCAAGATACCCTAGATCAGAAATGAACTTACAGGATAGCACAGAGGTTTGTATTCAATTAAATTTTTAGAAGTCATCTAAATTTATAACAATTATTATACATGCTAATGTTATAATATTTATTTATTTGATATAATATATATAATATTTATATTTAAATTAATAGAGCCAAGAATCCACATTATCCATATTTGCTGCTGAACCAACATCAACCACGCCTTTGTTGTCAAATTGTCGTTATGATCTAAATACTGAACATCTCAGATGTGAATCCGAACTTTTGCCAAATACGGCACCTGCACCAAGTAGTGGCACAAAACACTTTACATTTGATCCGCCAAAAGCTCCACAATCGGCCAGCACATTTGAAAAGTCAAGAAACCTTTTTACTTTTAGAGGAAATACAAGCGGTAATTCTTCAAAATCTAATCAAAATCAACAACAAACACAACAACTTCAAAAACAAATTCGGCGTTTCTTCGACTCCGACAAGAATATTGAGGAACGCATACACAATACAAAACAGAATGAGGACCGCAGCATTATAGCAACGAAACGAGAGAACACATCTAATAAAAACAAATTTCGCACTGCATATGCATCTCAACGTAATACTAATAATAGCACTGAGGGGGAAGATATAAACGAAAGTGAAAATCTACGTAGTGGCACTAAAAAGTCTCGAGCGCGTGATGTTAATACAACAGTTAATTCACGTAACCGTTATTCAACGGGAGGGATAGCAGCTTTAAGTAGCACAAAAACAAGTCCAAAGCACGAAGTACGACGCTCGCCCACTTCATCTAAAATCAATTCAGCTCCACCAACTTTGAAGGAGAGTAATTTTTTTAATAGTGCTCAAGTATATGGAAAGTTAAAAGAATTACCCCCACCGACGCATACTCAAGGCGCTAATCAACGCAAATATTCTTCAAGTTCTTCATCTGGTGGCAGCGAACGCGATCGTAGAACTCCAAAAGATAGCACAATGTTTCCTTTTGATCGTGAGGCAATTGATTACAAACGCATACAAATGGAATGTTTTGAAGTTAATGAAAATTCGAGCTCGGAAAGTGAAACTAGCGATTCTAATAGTGGTGAATCATGTTCTGTATATGAACGAAAATTATCATTGCATCATAACACTCCTAAATCGGCTGATATATTTCAACAGTATACTCTTTTATCACATCAAGAACTGCAACAAAGTCATCACGTCAATACCGGTCCACCATCTCGTAAAAATTCAAAACGCATACGATCCGACTTTGTCATGCATAGCACTATACGTGAAAATCAACAATATATTATGGATTCTAATGCATTTTCTCCACATCAGAAAACGTCATTGTCGCTTTGCCATCAGTCGCAAAAATCGCATGGAGAATCAACAATTTTTAATGAGCTCTCTTCAAAATTTGAGCAGACTACATCAAAGTCTGGATCGAGTGCTAACATATCGCACAGTAAGATTTCTAGTCCTAACAGTAGTATTAACAGCACTCATACCACAGTTGGAGGAAAACATTCAACTAGTAGCACATTCAACAGTCCAACAAATAGTGTAATCGATGTTCGTAGTGATGCATGTTTGGAATCACATAAACTTTTACATAAGAAGTCATATAAATCAAAAAGTAATACTGGAAAAGGTAAGACAACGGACTCACCTACAAAGTTAACAAACATAAAGTACAATGGAACTGGAACAGTTATATGTACAGCTACAGGACCTATCAATGTGACTCCCAATCCTATGGACTCGGCGATGTGCAAGCAACCATTAGCTACAATTGTCGTTCAACAGGTATTCAATTTATTGGTTAGATAGTATATTTAATAGAACACTAAATTCAGACACTGCTTTCTTTGAAAAAATCTTATTTTATTCTTTACTAACACCCAATGGTGTATTTCATACAAAACTTGATATAGAAAGGTACAACACGTATGTAAATTTAATATGTTTGTTGCATTACTTTAAAATCAGATGTATTTGTGGACAGCAGGTTGGCCCTGAAAACTTTTTTCTGATCAATTAGTTATATCACTTTTTAGTACCTTATTGAAAAATATGTGGAAAATAATTCCAAAGAAAATTGTATTTAAAGTATGCCGTCTTTAACAATACTTAAAGTTAGATTTTGTGATTTAGGACTTAAGACTACTGTAACTTTTTTTAATAATAAAATTCATGCTCTTTTTATGGTACATTAAATCAACATATTTCTATTTTTAAATTTAATTTAAAGCTATTTTCATACAAATTTTTGAGTGTATGAAATAATTTCTAAAAATTAGGTTTATTGAAATTTTTTGAAAAAACATTTAAAATATATAAAAAATTGTCAATTTTTATAGTCTATATCGCTGAAGCCATACACGATAACTCAAAATTATTAAAAAAATTTGTGTTTCTCGTTCCAAAATCAAAATTCTATTATTAATTAAAATATGAATTGTGACTCTTTCCTTTCCACTAAGGTATTAGAAAATGATATAACCAATCTGATCAGAAACGAATATTTTTAGTGAACAGTTAGTGGCACATATCTTTATCTAAAGTACTTTCAAGTGACTAAAGTTGACAGTTTAAATTCACTATAAGATGTTATTTTTGTGTTATTACTTGAGTGGCATTTGAATCTGAAAATTTTAATAATAAAAAATAAACTCAAACAAATGTATTAAGCTAACCAAAAATGATCTGTTTTGCTTTTGTTGGTCCCGTAATATTTAAATACATATTAACAAAGAAATGACTTTGCATGATGGCTAGTAATAGGCCTTTTCTTTTGTAAGCATGTCGCAAAAGAACTAATAAATTTTAACACTACTTTTGTTGCTAACTCTGGACAAAATGACAAAATGGAAATTTTGTTAGGCTTATATATAGAAAACACGTAATAAAATTTAAAGTTAAAATTTCGAAAATGAATAATAATTCTTTGCACCTCTTGGTGAGAATATTTTTTTTACATGATTGTGAATAAAATATAATTTTACATGCATTTTAACAGTAAAATAATAAATAGAAATAATAAAGTATTTGTTACGAACAATGACGACACGAAATACTAGGAATTAACGAAAGCATTCGTTGACAGTTAACTAAAAATTTCGTAAGTACTTCCAAAAATCCTTCACAATAGACGAACTTTTAGTCTTGGCAACCATGCGAATAATGGATTTCATATTGTTCTAATCAGCTGAGGTTCTTATTGTAACGTATTGGGTACCATTAGTAACGTTAACTCTGACATTAGCTACGTTTATATACGGTTATTCTCAATCTATAGAAAAGATGAAAATGAATAGCTTTTTTTTGTGTTAGCAATTTTTTTTTATTATTTATTTTTGGTTAGACTTGTTAACTTCGTCTGAATCATATTTTTGAGATTACATTAAATACTTTTATTTCGTCCTCTTTAACAAAACCAGTGTCATAACGTTGTAACTTTCCTCTTTTGCAAACTTCTTTATTGACTTTATTTTTATCAAATATTCGTATTTACTTTTTAACACACTGGATCACGAGATACTATAATGTCGGCACTATTAAATTCTTCATCTAGTTTTCCAAATTTTTATACCTTTTTGCAGAAATACCCCATTCATTTATTATATTTTATCTCTATCTATATTTTATATATATGTACCTGAATTAAGTTAATTTAATTAATTAATTATTTAATTTAACGATTCAAAAACAACTGTCATAAATATTGGGTGTGTTCAGTGAAGGTTTGAGAACAAATTCAGTTAACTACTAACTACAGTTTACAGTTAACTACAGTTTAGTAAAGAAACGAAAATGGAGTTATTTTAGTGTGTTGCATATTTGAAAATATTAATCACAGCTTTTACATGCACACATATATAATGATACAAATTTACAGTTAAATTTAGTTGCTTTGCAGTGGAGTTAAAAATGCTGATTCAATATAGTTAAACTTCCATAACTCGAATTTTCTATAACTCGGACTAAATAGAATTCAACAAGGTTTAGTGAGTTTTAGATACAAACACAAACAAATTCTTTAACACGAAATCTCCATAAGTCGAACATCATCTTTGCAAATTGGTACTTCGAGTTATAGAAGTTTGACTGTATTACAATTTATAATCACTTAAAACTTAATTTGTACTGATAATTATATAGCATTTTTAATATTAAGGTTTGACCTAATTTAAAGTGTTCAATAATGAAATAGGACAACAAATAAAAAAGTATTTCTTATAAAAAGATCTAAATAAATATTCATTTTTGTTTGAGTCTATTGTTTACATTTGTGATAACACTATTAGCTGTAGTTTTACCACCTGATTTGTGAAATGGGTTCCTTTCGCCATGAACACTACTTTTACACTTAATTAAAAAGAAAAAGAGACGTTGTGTATCAGCTATAAGACATATAGCTTCAAGATATTACTCATTTTCTTCGCTTGAATTTTGTTATTTAAATATTCTGAGCAATTTTCTTGTTAAACTCATTTTTTCCGAGAGTTTCTTTGTGTTTTTATCTCAGATAAAACCTCAAATAAAAGTAAACAAATTGATTTCCATTTTGATTTTATAAATCCGTTGTCATTCAAGATCAACAGTTCACTTGTTTAAAGTAAATTCAATGAAACAAATAAATTTTTTTAATAAAAATATTTTATTAGTGAAAAAACAGTAAACGTACACACAAAATTAATTTTAAAATTGAAATGAATTTAAAATATATCGTTCTTTATTGACTATATTTTCAACAAAAAAGTTATCTTTGAAGTAAACTGAATTTTATATAAACTATTGATATTTTAACTGGAATATTGAAAAATAAATCGAATGAGATGGCGCCATTTTATAAGCGGATATGCAGAAATCTATCACGACGATACAAAGAGGTAGTTAAATATGCATGTCTGAAATGAATATGAAAACAAGTTTCGTAAATAATAATAAGTTTTTATAATGAGTTTATTTATAATTATTAAAAGACTGTGAAATGACATTTTCCACTTACAATGGTGTTTAATTAATTATTCAGAAGTTGTACATATCCAACAATGTTGCGTTGCTTTCAATCTGGATAACGTATATTTATTTTTTTTGTGTGTTTTTTTTTACATATAATAATAGAGATTCTAAGTCTTTTATGAGTTGCGACCTAAAGTGAATAAATATTTTTTTGACTTGAAAGTGATATCAAGAATCCCTAATGGGAGAAGTTTTTTCACGAAGAAACGACTCTAATATAAATATTATTATTTCGTTTTTAATAAGAGACAGATGTGGTAGTTTTTACTAAATTAAAATTAATGTATGATATTTTAATAGAAATTTTTATTAATTTTCATCTTCCATATTCTGCTATATTAATATTTTAATAATTCAATTAAATTTTTCCACATCACTAAAATAAATTAAATAAATCATAAAAAAACATAAAAAAACTTATTCTCAAATATAAAAGTGTACTTGTTGCAATCATAAAAATATATATTAAACTACAATATGAAAATATTTATTTTTCTTATTAAAAATGAACTCTGTGAAGGCAAATTTATTTGAAGGTCGCGCAATTATTTTTTTGCAGTTAATGACGGCTATGCCTTTGAGCTGCGATACGTGCGGAAATTTGAATAGTTCAACTTTCCCTAATTAGTCGTGTTAAATGATAATATTAAATATCAAGAACCATAATATATATAAAATAAAATTTCATTGGAATCAGTTCCATTATGATTTCTGAGGCGTTGCCATTTGACATTGTGTTTTGGTAAAGTTTGCTATAAGGAAAAACTATTAGAATAGGTGATGCGTAGACTGATATATCGACTAGTAACCCAATAGAAAAACTTTTTCTCTGAATGATGATTTTCACAAAAACTTGACGCTAAATAGCGGCGTCCTAAAAATTGTAATAGGTTTGATTGATTAATTAATCAATTATATTTATTGGTTTAATTGATCAATTATATTAATTATAAAAATATATACATTTTAAAATATATTCAAAATATAAATTATATGTTAATTCCACAAAGTGAAATCAAAATTTTCTAACCTGCTTAGTCATAGGTTATATTATCAATAGATGGTTTACATTATCTTTTTTATCTCTTTAACTTTTATTACAGTTGATATTAAAAATTGACATTCCTATCATGTAATTTTCTGTTTTTTTGAATAAAACTAATTTACTGAATTTATGTCGTTAAAGCTAACAACACCCTGTAATATATTTAAAATTAAAAAAAAGTGCTTTGAATGTGTGCTATATTATTAAGAATGCTTGACTGTAATAGTCGAAGTAAACATTAACTTTGTTTATGCTATTATTTATTAATAACTTTGGTCATTAATTTATTATTTATTTATCAAATTGATCTGCATCATTTTACTACATCTTGTTTATTCAGTTAGTTCTTGAATGATTACAAATTAGTATATCAAGAAATAAGCAAATAGACCAACGCACATAGGCAGACAAACATTCAGATAATTGCAGGATAATGTGTGGTCTCGCACTACGATCTAAAAATAAATATAGTTTTTATTGTCCATTGTGTCTCCAAATATCCTGATAAATCAAGCAAATCATTTATTTACATTATGTGATAATACATCAAAAAGTCAAAATAATATTTGCATTAATGCTTCGAAGTGTTGGAGATTTGGAATTCGACCTGCAGTATTTGATCCATATGTTTAAATGTGCGTTACTTTTAATTTTTTTTCTGGTGTGTTTTGCACAAATATACAGAGCACTAAATGCTTGAGCACTATATGGTGTTCGAACATGTTTGAATCGAATGTTGTAACACCAGTATGTTCGAACTTTAAAATGCTTGAAGCTTCGATTAGCTTGAATAGGATAATAGAATACTAGCGTCTTTTTTTCGTAGGAATTTATTGGGTAGAAGCCAGACTTTCGGCTGATTAGGAACCTAAAGTTAGCTACAGTATTGATGTGTGAGACTTTTGTTATATATACAAATTTTCAATAATATTGTATTGATTTGTCATTTTATTATATTTATTATTATTTAATTTTAATTAATTGGGTCAGTTGGTTACGGTGCGCTGACTCTGAGCTTCAAATTTGGCAGGACACGCGTTCGATTCCTTGTAGTTGCAGTCTCAAAAAATTATTTACGAATAATTAAATACAAGAATTATTTCCAAGACCACTGATGATGGGTATTTGTCAATACTCGAAACAACTGTATGATCAGCTAAAAAATCAATTAATTAAAATAATATAAAATGAATTTTTGTTGCTATTTATTTAATTTCTAAAAGAGATTTAAGCTCTGATTAGGATCCTTGCTTGGCCTAATAAAGCCCCATATATTGTAATATCAATATGAAATAAAAGCTTATTTCTTATATCAAAACTTAAAAAAAATTTGACTAAATACAGCATTTAATATCTTTTTTACGTAAAGTGCCGTATGATATTTTATGATATAAATATATCTATGCAGAATACTAGGAATAATATTTTAGCCTTTCATTTTTGTACAAGCCACGAGCAATGGTAACAAATTGTATAGAAATACTTCTTTTAATTGTAAATAATAATGCCAATCATACTAGATTTATATAATGTGTCTTATGCAGCTAGTCTATGTATCTTTTTATCTTTTGTGCCACTTATACAATTTATTGCATTTGTATATAGGTATGTATGGTATGTACCGCATGTACTATATAATTGTATAATATATACAAAGAAATGCATATTTTTACATTGGTGCGTTTATCTTACGTGTTCCATTCCTCGAATGCATTGACCCCAATAACTAAAAATAAAAACGCACTCGGAAATTTCCATGAAAATACATGCAGAAATTCAAAATAGTTTTTTATTGCCTTGCATTTGCTTCGGTCTGTGGATATTATGCAAAATGTGTGGGAATTTTAAATATAAGTTGTTAATTATTTTTTACTAATAATAAAACTAGAAGCAAAACTATTTTCATAGCTAATAATAAATTTAAAAATTTATTTTTAAAAATTTATTTCACAAATTTAATTTTTTTATTGAACTGAAATAAGCCTCTTTCATGTAAATGAGCTTTTGTCTTTCAATTGCAACACCCACTGGTCCTCACCGGTTTGTAAAATATCAGATTTTATTTTTAACGTTATTATTTTTAATGTTGGCACAAGTTAAAAAATACATTGAACATTGTAGCCTTCTAATTCTTTTTTTTAATCCAGTCAATATTTCAATATTTCCAACCTTTGCCTTTAAGTATTGAGTATATAGTCAAGTGAGTATATAGTGAGTATATTCTGTCAAGTTAAATTATTATAATTGATTTTCGAAATTTATGTCTTTCTGAGACGGCGTAGTATTTAACGATTGTGTAGACCAGTGGTTCCCAACTTTTTTTTTGACCAAGGTCCACAGTTTTTACTAGGGACCACAAAGTTTAAGAGTAATAAACTGTATGATTATTTTAACACGCCTTATGCATCTTTGCTATAATGAATTGTACAATAAAGTCCAGAGGTACATTATAGAGACTATCAAATAGGTATATTATTATTTGAAAATTTTTATTGCTTATTTTCTAAAAATTTTTTTCTAGATCTTAGTGGACAACCTGCAAATTATTTATTCATACCTGTTAAATTTAACTCATGAACCATTTTTAACCATTTCGTGCACCACCGGTTTGGGACCACTGGTGTAGTAAATTTTTATACCTTCAAATATACAGAAAACTGAAATTAATTAAAATGTTTATAATTTTTAAAAAGACAGATCGGACAATATGTAGGGGTCTACTACTTAGGGCTATTCAGACATTATTTCGCGATAAAAATATATATAGTGTAAACCTTTTCAAACTATTAATAAAGTTTAAAATCAGTATTAAGGTAAAGATGTAGTGGGTAATTTGATGAATGATTATTTACTTAAATATATTATATGGAAATAAATATTGAAAAATTACTTAAAAACTGAAATAAATTCAAAGATCTTATGTACAATATTTGATCAGCATTGGCTAGTTATCAAAAATATGAACGACAATTGACTCTAGATGATCACATTGATAGCCTTGATTACCTTTAAGGCCTCGTATCGTCATCATTGATCATATGATTGATATCAAATTGATGTGATCTACTTATGTCCGGTTCATGGTATATAAGTATATTTCTAAGCTTTTAAAATACACGAAGAAAATTTTTTTCTTAAGCTCCCTCCTAGGCTACGTGCCTGACCATATTGCTTTACATGTGAATATATTTTCCATAAAATAAAATATATGATTTAATAATATAAAGTTATTAAATCTTTTTGTGAGGCATAAAGTATCTGTTAATGATTTAATTCGAGCTCTCTTCAGGAGAGTATGCAAAGATTAGACACCATGGATAAACTGTATTTCTTAAGTCGCATTCTGCTGCTCTCCTCTGAATCATACCTGCAGAGCAAAATTGCATATTTCCGAGAATGAGTTTTATCTAGCTCCATTTACACTTTCATATTTCTGCTGTGCGTCTAATATGACTTGTTTGAACCTATAGACCGATAGTGGATTTTTTCTGAGGCCACTAGTTGCACAAGATAGCCTAGAGATTGGTTTATAAAATTTTGTACTTCAGACTAACTTGCAGTTGTACGGATTCTTGCTATAGAAAGTTGTGTTTTTTCTGCTTATAAGAAGAGTAAAAGTAGGTTGTATGCATTCTCCATCAAAATTCATTGCATTTAAATGTTTAATGCATTGTTAAAATATGTAATGAAATTACTCCCAAAAGCTTTGCTAATTGACAGGTTTAAGTTAATATAACGTATATATAAATACATGATTTAAAAAAATTTCATCAATAAACTCTTTAGGGTATAATGGCCAAGAATTTATGAATATTTTATTATATACGTATTTTTGATTTGGAAATATAAGAAACAAATTTTAAAAATATTTTGTATCTTCAAAATATTGCTTACATTTTATAAAATCCTGCAGTAGAAAATTCAAATTAAACAAAAATACAAAAGTATTTATTAAAGTGTGAAATGATATCAAACAATCATTGCTGATTAAATTGTTTTTAATTTTTTTGTACTTTTTCATTGAAACAATTTTAGGAATCCCAGCAATATAAGATTATTTTTAAAATATGCAGTTAGAAAACAATATTGTTAGGATTTTCAAAATTTTGATAAAAAAAATAGGTATTAAATTTTATTGGTGAAAATAATTTAAAGTACATATTTTCATTGTAATAATATTAATTTACAGTGATTATCAAACAAACATTTAATGTTATATATTTACTCATATAAATTTTCAAAACATTGCGTTAATTTAAATTACTTTCTCAAAATTTCGTTAAGCCATCACTAAGTCTAGACAATACCGTGGAAACAGTACTTATCAAAAATGAAGGCGAATTCGTTAGTGTTGAGCAGGGAAAAGATTTGAATGCGATCACTGGGTTATCTGCGCGGAAACGAGATTCACAACAATTACAGAATGCACCTCATCTTCATCATCTACAACAACCGGAACAACAACAGCGGCAAAAACGCGATGAAAACATAAGGCAGCTTTTGGATGTAACAAATACTTTAACGTTTGAAGAACTACGCGATTTTGAAATGCGGTAAGTTGGATGTTGGATCCTCTTAGAATAATATAATCTCTATTGAAGATAAACATTCTTTTATTATTAAAAGAAATTTTTAAGTTATCAGTTTTTTATTGCTCCCATAAGTCCCATTGTTAAATTTGCTTATGATGTGCACAAAATCAAGAAAAATCAAAATTATATATAAATGGGAAATCAGTGATCACATATTAAATATATCCCCATATAAGAAAAGTGTGGTTGACTAAGATGAATATTATCCGCCCATTATTATTATTATGTATGTATATGGGTAATCTCTCACTTTACTAAATTAACATATTTATTGTAAAATTTTATTGTATTAATTAGTTGAATATAGTATATAGTATGGGTATGAATATAGTATGGGATGTTTAATAATGTTTAGAATTTATAGAGAATTTGTAATCTATTACCATTTTGTCGAGTACGATGTCTTTCCAACTAATATATTACTGAAGTATTTGCATCTATTTCATAATAGCAATTTAAAATAATTCAAATAATTCATGTTTTTAACATTGAAAATATTCTAAATATTTTAAAGTTTTCTTCCTAATCTTTCCAACATTTTGGCACTTTTATTCCGCGATTAATACTTTGCTGCTAGCATTAGCATTGCTCTGTCATTACTGGTTTTCTTATTTTCTTATTATTTTGTAATTATTCCTTTCTCTTTTTACACTAATATAATTATATAGAAACACATTCATTTGAGTTAAGAAGTACTTAAACATTATTAGTGTTCGTAAACATACAAATATATAAATTATGTACAAAAAATAAACAAAAAATTTGCAACAACAAGGATGTTGTTTTGAATACTAGTTTGCAGCAACAAAATTAATTAAATGGATAAATTGAATGAATTAATTTAATGAAGTAAATAATTGGAATCAATGATTAAAAATTGAAAATTTGCAAGTTAATTATTATTTGTCAATATTTGTATAAAGATTTCATCAACAGGAAAATAAGTCCATTTAGTGATGTGCACATTTTCAAT
>NC_051847.1:98106315-98111761 GCF_002237135.1 Teleopsis dalmanni | reverse complement strand
ATTTTATTGCAAATGATTAAAATTATGGGCAATATTTATATAATAAAAGTTAAACTGAATTAATACTGCATAATATTTTCTCAAATAATAGTTATTTAATTTAATTTTTTTTTTTATTTTCTTAAAGTTCGAACATACAAGCCGTTCTTGGCTTTAGGTCAATTGGCTCTTGAGCTCTGACTCTGAGCTTTAAATTTGGGAGGGTACCTGTTCTACCCTAGGTAATTGAAGTGTCAAAAAATTATTTACTAATAACTAAATATATGAAATAATTCCAATATCGAAACTTCATTAATTGAAAATAATAAAATAATTTTTTTTTGTTGCAATATTACTTCTGTTAGTTAAAAACCTCTCCATTGAAAACTTTAATTTATATTAAAAATTTAGTTTCTTTCGCCAAAACGAACGTGAAAAAAGAATTTAATTTCTTTAATAATTATTAAATTTTATTTGTGCACCAAATAATTGCATTACCAATCGTATTCTAAAAACCTGCTTCTTGATAAGTAAGCCGCATAAATCAAAGTCTAAACACTTGACAGTCATCTGGGTGTTTAATAAATATTCCGTGATGTTTGCTAGCCACCATAGTTCATTAAAATATTAAGTCTTAAAAAATTACACATTTTTATTACGTGTTTTGAATTAAATGATTATTATAGAAAAATTAAATTGGTTTGCAAATAAAACGATAAAAAAATATACAACTAAACTATATAAAAAACAAATTCAATATTCAACATTTAATTTGATTCCATAAAATTTCTTCTTCTATTTTTGGTGAATTTATTTCAAATTAAGCAAAATATGCAACTCATTATTGAAATATCAATCACGAAAACTTATGGCATAACCTACACAACATAGTTCATTGTATCATTAGACCAGACCATAGGTAAAAAGTTGCAAAAGATCAATTTTTCAATTTTTCAATTTTTGAGCCATGTCAAATTTTCGCCTACAATCATTCCTCTGCTGGTTTGCAAATTAATTTCCTAACCTACCACAAATATAAGGTCAACGTATTCAAATAGATTTAATGGGATTTGCACAAATAATTTCATATTCAAAAAACTTTTCAATGCCAATCGCACTTTTTAGGAAAGTTCAACATATTTGGTGATTTCGTAACAATTTCAACCAAAAGAGAAATGTCCAAAAAAGGATATTACACAATCTTACAAAATGAAATGCAAAATTACACTCTATGACCTCACCCACATCAAAACTACTAATGACCTATTTAAAAACTTTAGCTTAGAGATGTATAGACCATCAAAATCACAAAATAAGCTTAAATTATTAAATAAATATTTGATTTATTGCTGATGCGGGGAATGGGGCTAGTGCTAATAAATGGAATGTATGAGTAATAAAATAAAATGATACGTTTCTAATATTATATATGCATATATTTGGAAAGGGAATTCATATTAAAAAGAGAAGTACTTTCAATGCTATGCAGTATTTATTGTATTAATATTGATAAATATTACGTTAATAAAGTTCAAATAAAGTTTTTCAACTCGCCTTGTGGTGTATATCAATAAATGTTGAAAAAGTTTACACTTTTCACCATTTTTGCAAAGAATCTTTATGAAAGCATAGCTCTTTACAGGCGACACACCAGCGACATTGATGAGTATTCAACGTTAATTAATGTTTAGTAATGACATTGGTGTTGACACTTGTGAGAGGAATGGTGAAAGTTATTTAAACAATTTAATGAATAATAAAAACGCCAAAAACCATGACGTCAATTTGCTCTTCGTCTATTTCTAAAATTGCAGACTATTTGGAACATAGTCCAAATAGACATTAATTTTTATGGCCGAGGGATTTCGATTTATGTGAATTAGTTTTATAGGGAGATCTACTGTATATTTGTTAAATTTAATTTAACCATTTCTGTCCTGTTATTACTAACAACACAATGCGTATAAAAACCGAAAACTCAACTCGGTTACAATCAATGGACATAACATCATAGACACCGAGTGCTTTACTTACTTATGGAGCATTCTATCGGTGGATGGAGGTGCGTAAAAAGACGCTAATAGCCGCATTCAAAAAGCGCGAGTATCATTTGCTAGGTTGCGTAACCTATGGCGGGCCTACAATATACGTACCAACACCAAGGTAAAAATTTTTAACGGATGCGTCAAATCGGTATGCCGATATGGGTCGGGTACCTTGCTTGCTAACTCCGAGATCGAAAGAAGATTGCAATCATATATCAATCGATGCCTGCGCAACATATTACAAATATGGTGGTCTAGGACGATTTTGAATGAAGTATTATGAAGAATAACGCACCAAACAAACGTAAACAGCGAGATTAGAAGAAAGAAATATGGTTGAATTGGACATACACTGCGTAAGCCTTATGAAGATATAGCGCATGCTGCACTTACTTGGAACCCATAGAGAACTAAGCGAAGAGGCAGATCAGCAATGACCTGGAGAAGGACAGTTTAACAGGAGACGGGCAAATCGTTTAACGAGTTAAGTGCAATGGCACAAAATAGAAATCAGTGGAAAACTTTTCTAGACTCCTTAAGCTCCTAATGGAGTATGGAAATAATAATAATTACTAACAACCTAATTGTTCTTACATCCCATACCGGGTTGTTAGCTATATGCCCCGGTATGGGTTTTGGTATAGTTTAGTGTTTTCCTAATTTCTTCTCTGTTCTTTGCTATATTTCTTCTGTTTCTCAATGTAATAGCCCTCACATTATTATCAATAAAATTTATTTAATACATACGCGAATATTCTTTGTCTTTGTCGCTTTTGATGTATACTCTAGAATAATTCTACATAAGGTTGATCTAATCTTATCTAAATCATAATCTATGTTAAACCTTTAAGTTTTGATCAATATTTTTTGATAATAATATTTTTGGCTCTGATTAACTTTAACAACTCACCACTATTTCTTATTAAGAAATGTCTCTGAACTTGTGTTGTTTTGGACCATGATCTGTCATTTGAAAATTCTTAGTTTCTATGTCTAATCCAAGTATTGTCTAGATTTTAGATTTGTTTATAGTCATATAGCCATTTTGTAATATTTAGCTTTCATATTAATAAATTTGTATTAGCAAAGCATTTCTACTCCTTACTAATAAGCAATCCTGAATATTCGATTAATTTAAACTCGTATAATTTGTGGATTTTTTCTATTGATTTTTTAATATCAAACAATATTTTGTATTATATCCATTAATTAGCCCAATATATCTAGCTGCAGATTTTATATTGACAAAGTGTTTGTAAGGTAATACTAAGGTAAGGTAAGGTAAGGTAATACTAATTACGTCAATGCTTAAGCGATTGTCACTTACGATCTATGATTATATTTCCAGTCGTTTTTATTTATTGTACCGCAGAGTGGAGATAGAGGTCAAAAATAACTGTTGATGAATGGTCCCCATATTAATATTCCTTACCTTCACTATATTTTTTCCTTGTAAACATTTCCGTATGAACTCAATTAAATGATAGCTTGAAACTTTTGAAAATCTGTCATTCATGTTTATGGGTCATTCATTCACATATGGAATGGATTTTAATCTCATCACGTTAAATTTTGCTGAAATTCTTTTAAGTTACTAGAATAAAAAAAGATAGGGATTCATTGCGATTTCAGAATTTGTAAAATGAATTATGTTTTAAAGGTAATTGATTAAATTTTATTTATAATATAAACAATTAATTCATTCAAATTATACATTAAAAATCTTGATTATTTATTTCTGATTTAAGTTTACTATTAAATTTTACTAAAAAATTAATCAGTACCATACCTCATATAAAATGGGTGCGTACGATATTTCCATTAAATTAAATTTCGGAAATATAACACAAATTGATTTCAAATTATATTTGTCACTTAATTTTACTTAAAAATTTTCATTTTATATATTTATAATATAATATATAGCTATATTTTAAAAAATATTTTGTGGAAAAAAAATTAAAGTACTTGGTGGGGATATGTACGTTTCGTTTGATTGCATTAGAAAAATATCTCTAGTAATCTGATCCCTAGTAACTATTATTTGTTTTATATTTCCAAAGTTGAAAATATTGTTTAAAGATTATGTGTCGGTACATAACCGACAATACCTTTACCATAACTTCGCAGATGTTCGCTTTTAAAGCATTGAGACTTTGAGGATTGTTTGTATATACACAAAAAAAGTTCGACATGACAAATCGAGAAATTTTTCATGCAAAAAAGCCAAAACGAGAAATTCTGTGTACCTTATGGCACCCCTCTTTTAAACCACATTTCTACCACATCGATGTATTCAATGTCACAGCAAAAAAATTGACAGTGATCACTATTGACCGTTTGTGTCACACTTTCGTAATTTTTGATAAAATAGGTGTCAACTTTACAGTACATTTGACAGTTATTTATAGATTTTCACTACCTCTAAAGTATAAATTTTGATTATCAACAAATATATCGAGTGAAAAATAAGCCTCATTTACAAAGAATTCGATGTGAAATACCGTTGTCACGATATTTCTTGCAAATTGTGAAATAATCTATATTGTAAAATGGCAAGCCTGAAACTGAACACATGAAATATTGAACTACCATCCTGTTCGACACATGTCACTTCAAATCAAGACCATCGGATAGAAAACCTAGAAAAAAAAGAAATCAAAATTTTATTTATCTTTAAATCTAAAAGACCTGTCTGCATTAAAATACACATATATTCAAAAAAGTTTCTGAATGAATATAATTTTTACATTATACTATTATTATACTATTATTAGTTGATGTGTACTATAAAAAATTTATTAATCAAATCTGTTTTAATAAAAGACAAAAAACTAACATTTGTAAGCTGAGAAACTAAATATAGAAAATTATAAGTATATCTTGATAAAGGATATTTAAACTTCGCAAAGGATTAAGCAAACATTTTTAACTTTAACTTTAATCTTCTTAAATTTTAATTTATTTATGTTTATTAAATATGGTATTAATTAAATGAAATATTATTATAATATTCCTTTTGTATATTTTACTATTAATTGTAGAGCATTGTACTTCAAACACTGTCGGTCATTGCCTTAGTCTCAAGTAAGGCGATTTTAGATCAGCATTCTTCTCCCACACAGCAGAATAGCGCAGATGTTTTACAAAAACGAATTGACTTTGGAAATGATGCTCACATTGACATCATAGATGAGCATCATCATCACCATCATCACGAACATGAACATGATCCGGGATTTTGGAAAAAAAAAGTTACTTGGAAAGAAGGTTTGATAAAAGCATCAAATTTCTTTTTATTTTAAAACGTTTAAAACGTTGTACTTAACATTGATTATTCAATTTAAATTATAAGGTTGGAAAAAAATTTGGAAACCAGCTAAAAAGCAGATTTGGGTTCCAAAATGGAAGCAAATATGGAA
>NC_051847.1:97976088-98106215 GCF_002237135.1 Teleopsis dalmanni | reverse complement strand
GCACCACCTATCCAACCGATAATGACTGCGGCGGTTGAAAGGCGTATACCGCATAAGTCGTTGAGCATTTTGTTTCGAGGAATTTCACAACTATAACCAGAACCTATTTAACGTTAAACACCGTTAAGTATTTGTATAAATGGAGTTAATATGTTTACTTACTTTTATTACAGCAAGCAGTTTATTTAATAATTATCTTTCTTTGTTCTAGAACTGTTGCACAGAAACTGCATTAATATTATGTGCAATAAAGAATTATTTTTTATGTTCTTACCAAAGAACATTTATAAGGAAGGGATATTTCCTAGAAAGGTAGACCATAGAAAATCTATAAGATACGAAGATGTAGTTTATGTAATCTCTTTATTTATAAATGACAGTTAAACATTTCAAGCGCTTACGTAACTGTAGTGCCTATTATGGGTTGTCTATCGCTGATAGACAGTAGACAAGTTTCTATTGCTGATAGTCAAAAATTTTGGTATTGTGAAACCGATAGAAGTTCTTCTATTAGCACTGGATGAATTTGTCTATAGCACTTGAGCAGTACAAATTTGTCGATTAGATCATAAAATGCTTAAAATGTTTATACAATAGTTAGTAATAATTCATTTATATTTTTATTTGCTTACCCCATTAATATATAATATATCAAGTGTAATATATTGTATGTTGAGAATAATCGTTGTTGTATTTTTATTTTGTTCACTTATTTCTTTATGCATGTTTATTCAAAAATATTGAACAAAAAAGCCTTCATGTATGTAGTTAATCTCACCATGTGTATAAGCATTTTTAAACTTTACAAACATATATGTGGACAAATAATATAAGAATTAATATAAAATTATAAAACGATAAAATTAATAGAGTTTTTTGTAAAATAGCAAAGCTTGTTGCAAATATGGAGAAATATGCAGACATTGCAAAAAGCATATACATCAAGACACAGTCTAGACCAACGTGGGAAAAAATGGCAATGGAGCTCAACAGTTGGCAATGTCATAAAAAATTTTTAATTCAACTCAAATGTTTAATGTAAATTATCTTTCACTTTTATTTTATATTTCTCTTTCAGATTTGGGTTGATTCGAAAGCGAAAACCAAACAGCATTAAGTCTGGTAGAAATAACTTTACATCACTTGTAACATATTTGAGATGATGTTTTTGATATATGTTTTTTGTTGTGCTGTGTTCAATATGAAAATAAAAATTGTAAGCACTAAAAAATAGTTAACTTAAATAAAAAAAAAACAAAATTAATATTAGAAGGGCATTTGTATCCATTTGTGGCGTTCATGTGGCATTATTCAAAAAGAGAAGTTTACTTTGAAAACTAGAAATTGACAATCAATCAAATTTTCATGCATATACATTTTGATTTTAAAGCCTCAAATACTATCTTAAAGCAATTACAGATAGCTCAAAACCTGGCTTTAAGAAGACTGTTTAAGATTCCATGGTATATTAGATCAACAGACATACATAGAGATCTTAGGATTGACTCAGTGAAAAAATATATCAGAGACAGAGCTCTAAAATGATTCACTAAAGTTGATACGCTACTATTATGATGAAGAAGGGGGTTACCCGCCGTAACAATCCTCAAGTCCACTTCTGGATTCTCAGGAAGATATGCTGATTTAAGGTCCGTCATCAACTAAAAGACAAATAAATGATATGACTTCTTAGCTTAGTTAAAGCCTAGTGGGGGGTAGTGATCAGCCCCCCAGCCATTATAGAGTAAAAGTGCGTAATAGCACTAACTCAAGAATAAAAAGAAGAAGAAGACATTTTGATTTTGAAAATTAGAAAATTTTAGAATTTTGAACAGAACATAATAATTGTTAGTAATAATTTATAAAATCTTAATAAATATTAAAAAACTCATATTAAGAGTCAACATTATTACATTGGTGACCCTCGACGGTTGGAAATAAGTGTTATGGTAATTAATAGGTCTGTTCCACGAGCTACACATAGTAACTTTGAGTAACACTGTGTATACACAAGTGCGTTCCACGAACAAATTTGTGAGTAAATGAGAGCATCTGAGAGAGCATGACATCCCTGTCGAAATTTGAAAATGTTACACAGACTTTACTCCAAAGAAGATAAAGAAAAGAAACTGAGAGGAAATTTTGAATAATGGTGCCTCTTTGTGTAATATCGCAAAGAAAATCTCTTTTACTTATTTACCATACCAGAATTGTCAAATATTAAAAACGGTGTGGCTTATAACTTAAATATTTACTACATTTGTGGTTGCATATTAGCATGTAGCCATTTCTTCTAATTAGAAGAAATAGTATAAATTATTGTTCTTGGAAAATCCATTGTATATATTAATACGATTATAATGAGTAAATATAGGCATGATTTTTTATATCAGTTTTACTTCAATTTACATAAAAGTTTTAAATGCGCTATATAAATCAAATATAAATGAAGAATTGGTAAACTAAAATCAATAGTAAATATAAAGTAGCTATTATTGATATATGTAAATATGTATATATAATTAGTCATGAAATTGTTTTAATAAAGTTAAAAAAATTGTATCGTATTTATTAAAATAAAAGTTCTTTTAATCATGTTGCACATATACGTACTATATTTATATATATGCTGAGCATCTAATAGAAAAGTTAGTATGTGTTCATACATTTCGAGTATTAGGTTGCATTGTTTTAATATTTTGTTTTAAAAAGATTAATATTAATATAATTTTTTAAAATTCAAAAAAAGTTTGGTATATTGTAATACAATTTTTGCTTGTGCATCAAATTTTTTCAATATAGAAAATCGTAAAAATGTATATACTGTTTACTACTACATATTTTTTGTAGTTTTAAGCAATCCTTTCAGTAAGGTGAAATGTTTTTTGTATATGAAATTCAAGAAATTCTTAACTAGTTAATAACAACATTGTAAACAATAAGGATCAATTTCATCGCAAAGTGTTAGAAGAAATATTAAATATATAAGCATTTTCCGCGCCACCTAAGAGGTATGCTTGCTGGCGTGTTCCCGAGTTTTAGGTGTTCGGTTCCCCAATAGGCCTATCCATCAAAATATTTTATTTAACAAATATACAATTTTATGTAAATACAATTTAGAATAACTTAATATATACAAAATAATATTACTATTTTAAAAATATTTAATATTAAACCAAAAATAATAAGGAACTATTAAATTAAAGATAAATTATAAATAAATTTAATAAATTATAAAATTAAAACTAAAATATTTTTTGTTTAAGCAAAAAATCACTTAAAGAGTATGAACACTTTTGTGCTGTTTATAAGTGTTGAAAGCATAATTGTTTATATTTAAAATTCGACACTTTATTATCTCGATTGAAATATTTTAAAATGAAGTAAATTCTTACTTTAATGAAAAAAGATAGAAGAGTTTCAATTTTGCAATTAGAGCAACATATATAGGGATGAACGTTTTCTAATTTATTAAATAAATGTTGCGCTAAACCTAATTTATAGCAATTGCTATCGAACTGATCCGAAAATTGTGATTCTAATTTTTCAATATATGTATATATAATAACAACACTCAATCAAAGTATAATTAATAATATTAATTTTTCCTTTTTTATAATTATTAGTATATCATGGAAAAAATAAAAAATAAAAGCACAACTTAATTCGTAGTTTATTATATACACTAATTAGGCACACATCTAAGTTTCTAATGTGTTAATACATTTATATATTTACTTTATTCTACAACAATAAATTGCGTTATTTTTAATTAATAATATACATTCGATAATCCTTTGGAAAAATATAGAGATGTTTGAAATTTAAATATCCAAGTACGCATTTCCGTTTCAATTGTAAATAAATTTTAATTAACTAATAATTCATATATTTTTCTGGAATAATTATCTTTTTTTAATGCTTTTATAATTGAAAACAAGTTCCGCCTTATTTTTCTTTTAGTAATGTGGTATTTGTGCACTTAATTGCAACTTTGGCGCATTTTCTCGTAACGGATTTTTAATGTCAAAAAACCAAAACAAACAACAAAATTTCTCAGAAACCTCTTTTACTTTAGCAAATATCGTGGTGAGTAGGGACCGGGTGGGCAAAGTAGCAGGGTCCGGGTGGGGAAAATATTCACGCGCCATTATGTAGCATTAGGCTTTTTGTTATTGTACTACGTAATATTTTCACCTCATTACACAAAATTTTTGAATATTTTTTGAATAATCCAGAAAAATTTATACACAATTTTTCGAGTAACTCTCAGTTTCTTTTCTTTATCTTCTTTGCTTTACTCATGCATTTTATATGAAGTAAAATTTGTATTTATGTGTAAATCAGCTGTTATGGTTTGAATTCAAATTTTTGTATTGTTTGTTTGCGCGGCATTTGTGAATATTAAAAAATTCTGCATTTTTAATTGTAACAACTGTAATTAATAAATATTGAAATGGATAAAAACATAATAAATATTTTATTAAGTGATTTAAGTAACACAACACAACCAGAATATAACGTAGTTAATACACTTCGAGATAGTGAGTCTGACGATGATGTAGAATTGGTGTATCGAATGTATATGTGTGTATAAAAAATTATATACAAGATGTTGTTTACAAATATGACGACAAGGAATTCAAAACTCATTTCCGCATTTCGCGGAGCCTTTTTAATTCTTTGGCTATAAAATTTCAAAATAGTACCGACTTTATTGCACTGCGAGTAAGTGAGCTGAACATTTCTCCAGAAGCTCAGGTTGCTGTTTTTTTATGGTTTGCTGGTCACGAAGCATGTTGTTTTAGAGATTTATCAGATCGCTTTAATCTTTCTTTATCGTCAGTAAACCGAGTTATAAGAAGGATGATAACTTTCTTTAGCAACATGTGTCCACATATAATTGCATGGCCTAGCACATCAAAAAAGGAAGAAGCAAGTACATTTTTCCGAAGCTTATGCAATTTTCCAAAAGTTATATGTAAGGATTTATGTGCATATTAACGCTGCATATATATTAATACATGTTACTTTGCAGGTTGCCTAGATGGCACTCGTATAACTATTGATCCTCCTGGAGATCGTAAGGACGACTACATTGACAGAAAAGGAAATATTTCATTATGCTTGCAAGCCATCTGTGATGAAAACAGAAAATTTATTAGCATATTTGTCGGACATCCAGGCTCCTGTCATGACAGTTGGGTATTACAAAACTCTCCTATTTATATGCGACTACCATCGAAGTGTGAAGGTAAGTTCTTTGGAAAAAGAAATGAGATTTATTAAAACCTCTTACATTTACACAATACTATCTACTGACTGATTCCTCATACCCCTGTACACAACACATCATTACGCCATATAAAGACAACGGGCGTCTTACTCGTGCACAAAAGAATTTCAATAGAAAATTGGGGTCAGGTCGAATACTAATAGAAAATGCATTTGGTATTTTAAAACAACGTTTTAGACAGCTGTACTACTGTAAATTAAAAGAAGTTGAAAAACTGTGTCACTTTATAAGAGCATGTTACGTTTTGCACAATCTTGCAAACGAAAACGACTTAGAATTTACATTTTCAGAAGAATCTGAAGAAGATGTCTGAGAATGATGTCAACAACCACATCCCTTTTAGATCAAGTATCGTTAGAGATTCGATTTGTAATGAATTACAAACAGAAAATAACTTGGATTAAAGTGTTTATTTGTATATTGCTTATTTTTCATTAATTAATTTTATTAATATTGCAATAAAGAACTTAATTCTAATTAACATATTAACATCACATTTTATAAATATACTTAATTCTATCTTAAAGTAGCTTTATTACATTTCGTCTGTAATAATAACACAAAATTAAATTTTTTATAATAAATTTATATAACAGCACTCTAACTCACTTTATTAAAACAAAATTTAACTTTAAATAAATTAATTTTAAATAGTATTTAAAAATATTTGGCTTGTTGTTTTGTTTCCGTGGTTTTCAAAATGTGTTTGTCTGTTATTTTTCAATTTCTATTTCTACTGTTTTGTTTTTCAAAAAACAGCTGTTTTCACCGGACTTTACACAAAGCCAAAGAATACTTGTAAAAGTATTCTTTGCACAAAGCTGTTCCATGAAAATTTGTGTAAAGAGCGTAATCTGGCACTTTATTTGTGTTACGCTCTCAGTTTGTACTTTACTTCTGTTTTACTCATGGTTTACTATGTGTAGCTCGTGGAACAGACCTAATATTAATAAAAGCTGTAATTTTGAAACAACTCAAAACATGTCGCAAGCTGATGTCGCTAACATTGGAGCTAGCGACATTTGCCGCAGAGGAGTAAAAGCATTTGCTTTCAGCAAGCGCGATCCAGATCTATATTTCATACAGATGGCATCGCAGTTTCGAAAAGCGGACATAACAACGGATCAAACAAAGTACGACCACGTTGTCAACAGCCTCGACAGCAACACATTGAGGAACATCGCCGATATCATACGTGCTCCACCTACCGTTCATAAGTATGAAGCAATCAAAAGACGATTGATTCAAGATTTCGCGGATTCAAAAAATCGCAAACTACGATGTCTCATGCTAGAATGTCAGTTAGGTGACCACAAGCCGTCACATTTGCTACGAACGATGCGCGATTTGTCCAGTGGCACCATGAACGATGGCGCAATCAAACAATTGTGGTTGGATCGTCTGCCAGAGGCTGTACGAGCGGTTGTGTCCATTTCGGATGTCGATTTGAATAAATGTACACAACAAGCAGATTTAATGCTGAAAATTGGAAATTACAATTCTGTTCCTGAAGTGCATACCAGTGCGAGACATGTAGGTGACAATTCAATTGTGTCTTCTTCCTTCGATGTCAGGCATTTAGTGAATGCTGTGGAAGAACTTAGCGAGCAGTTACGAGAGAACAAAGAATCGCAACACCATTTTCGCTCACGACATAGATCAAACACACCGGCACGAACACAACATTCACGAACGTGTCCGGCAAACTTAAATATCCAGTGTGTTTCTACCATCTACCAGTGTTTTGGCATAAGTGCACAGAAGTGTGCCAAGCTCTGCAGCTTCGCAACCACGGAAAACTAAATTCCGCTTCCTCACCGGCGGTTGGCGAAGCAAACAGTTATTACAAATCCAGCCGATTATCTGTTTCAGATCCCTCGACACAATTGAAATTCCTTGCCGACACAGGTGCAGATTTCTCAATTCTATCCGTTTCGATCTTCGGCAGAACTAAGCCGACAGCATCTGCCAAACTCTTGTATGCAGCAAACGGAAATAAATTGATGACATTGAATCTTGGTCTGCGGCGCAAACTCGAATGGGAGTTGGTCATGGCCGATGTATGCAAACCTATACTAGGAGCCGACTTTCTGCAATATTACGGTCAAGTTGTAGATTTGCAGCGTAAAGTCCTCGTTGACAGCAAAACCAACATGAAAGTTCATTGTGCAACAGCATTACATATGCCAGAGTCAGTATTCGCAGTGAATGCAGATCATCCATTCCGAAAATTATTAGAAGAGTTCAAAGATCTAACAATACCAACATCGTATCACAAGTCTGGATCGGTGAGAACCACGGTGCAATATTACATCGTTACCACGGGACAACCAGTCTATGCACGTCCCGGGCGGCTTAGTTCACAAAGCTTGCAAGCACCAAAAACTAAGTTCCAGTACATGCTTGATCAAGGCATATGCACTCCTTCAAAAAGCGAATGGGCCAATCCGTTACATATGGTGGAAAAGAAGAATAGAACTTGGAGGCCGTGCGGAGATTACAGACGACTCAATGCACAGACAGTTCCAGCCTTCACGGTTTGTTTTTTGGCCATGGTGAATTTTATCGACGTTTCATTCCTAATGCAGCGGTAGTTCAAGGAGAGCTACAAAAACCAATAATAGGAAATCGGAAAAATGACAAAACGCCGATTAAATGGACAAAAAAACCCGAATCAGCAATCGTTGATTATAAAAAAACGCTTGCTGATGCCAGTTCACACCCAACGGTAGAAGCATATCTCATTCTACATGTCGATGTGAGTAATACCGCGGTGGGAGCTGCATTGCATCACATCCGTGAAGGACGACTCGAACCACTTGGGTTTTTTTCAAAGCGGTTGACTAATACACAACGATAGAGAACGACTTACCATTTATCAAGCAATTAAGCATTTCAAACACATAGTAGAAGGCAGGAACTATACGGTGTTGAAAAAGCATCGCCCAGACAACTCCGTCATTTGGATCACATAGGTCAATTTACTACTGATATCAGATATTTCCCTGGAAAAGGCAACAGCGTAGCTGATTTTCTATCGCGTATTGACGGAATACAGGGAGTAAAGCAGATTGACTTTGATCAGTTAGCAAAGAACCAAAGAAGTGACCTGAATCTACATCAACTCTTATCACAGGGTAAGACTTCAGTTCAGCTAAAATTCAACAAAGCATGTGCGACCTTGGATCACAGTTGAATTTCCTAGACAAGTTTTTTACACCATACATAATATATACCATTCAGATAGCAAGGTCACGGCAAAACTGATCAGTGAACGATTTGTCTGGCCAAATATTAAGAGGGATGTAGCGAAAATGGTAAAAACATGTCCACAATGCCAGCGACCTAAAATAGCCAGTCACAACAAAACAGTATTCGATACCTTCAAGGCACCTGACCGGCGATTTGCAGCAGTACACGTTGATATCGTGGAGCCATTACCACCATCAGATGGATACAGCTACTGCCTGACATGCATAGATCGATTTGCATGTGCAGACACAGTAGCTGCGACGTTCATCACGGGATAGGTTTCACACTATGGCGTTCCTTCAGAGATCACTACAGATCAGGGCAGGCAGTTCGAATCAAAGCTGTGCGCTGAGCTTATGCAGTTGATTGGCGCGACATCCAGAACATTCACAGAACATTAAAAGCTGCACTGAAATGGTTGTCAAATCAAAGATGAATGAATTATAAATGAATTACCACTGATATTGCTAGCTTCACGGAGTGTGTTCAAAGACGACATCCAAGCTAGTCCAGCAGAAATGGTATACGGTACGTCTCTTAAGCTTCCAGAAGAATTCTTTGAGAAGATGTCTCACATCGGTTGTCACTCCGAATTTGCAACGTTTCTCAGGGAAACCATGGATCAATTAAGTCCAGTTCCAGGTTCAAATCATGCAAAAGCGAAAATGTTCGTTCAACGAGACCTGCAGAGGTGTTTATATGAGTTCCTAGTTAGAAAATTTTAGAATTTTGAACAGAACATAATAATTGTTAGTAATAATTTATAAACTCTTAATAAATATTAAAAAACTCATATTAAGAGTCAACATTACCTCACATTTTTATCTCGTATACTTAAATTAATTTATTTATTTATGTGTCTGAATTTATTAAGGGATGACTGGAATTTTACAACACATTTCTAGTGAACATTCACAGTAGACATATTTTTGAATTTGTTTGCGCTGAAACTAAACCCTTACAATTTTTTGCAATTAAAGCCTAATTCTGAAGATTTTAAAAGCATTGGTGTCGCTACACATGTTTACATATTTACTTTCGCAGTCCCACCCACGACTTTAAAATTGTTCTCGGGGATTTTAATGCAAAGGCCGGAAGAGAAAAAGTCTTTGGTCCAACTGTCGGAAAATGTAGCCTTCATGACTTAACCTCCAACAACGGTTTAAGGCTAATTGATTTCGGTGCGGCGCGAAATATGGTAGTGTGTAGCACCAGATCTCCACACCGTGATATTCATAAGGCAACATAACTATCTCCTAATTAATCAACACGAAACCAGATTGATCACTTCGTGATTGACGCACGACACGCTATAAGTCGCTGGACGTACGGTCATTCCGTGGTCCAAATATCGACTCCGACCACTACCTTGTCGCAGCCAAGGTACTCATGCGACTTAATACCGCCAACAACGTACTCTTTCGTGTACAGAAAAATTAGAGATCGATAAGCTGAGAGACAGCCGAAATCTTCGGCGCACAAATCTCTAGCCGATTAAACAACCAACCAAGTGTTGTAGTCAAAAATAAATACTTGAAAATAGTTACAGTAATTCAAATCATGGTTATAAGCCACACCGATTTTAATATTTTTAATTCTTGTATGGTGAGTAAGTTTTAGAGATTTTTTTATTGTATTACACAAAAAAGCACAATTATTCAAAATTTCCTTTGTTTATTTTTTCATCTTCTTTGCGTATCGCTTCAGCAAAGAAAATCGAGATCATTGTTTGCTAAAAAGCGGATATTTTTAGTATTCGGTAACACATCAGCTGATTTCTATTATTGTAAAATGTTGAATAAAACTTAAATTTAACATAAAATTTGAAGTATTTGAAAACATAAAAAGTATAGAGAATTTTTGCAAAAAAAATATAAAAAAAAAATAAATAGTAAAATTTTAGTTTATTTATATTAATTTCTTACTTCAAGTACATTCCCAAGCAAACCCATATATTCAGAACTAAGGTGCTTAATTTGTATCAATTATGTTTCGATCCGGTAGCATTATTGATGTCTTAAATACTTTAAAATTTTATGGCGGGAATTAAGTTGTAAACAAATGTTGACTACACTTTGGTAAAAAATGACAAAAATGTTGGAATTACTTCAAACAAAATATCCTTGCCGAAATGAAGTAATAAATGTTATATATCAATTAATCGGAAATGTTGAAGAATCTTTTCCTGCTAACATTTATTTATGGGGACATTCAGGTACAGGTAAAACGTCGATCATTAAGGAATTCATTCGACAAAGTACCAGGAAAAAGCGTTTAAGAACGGTTCATCTAAACTGTGTAGAATGCTATACAACCAAGCTGTTGTTGGGAAACATAATTGAAACTTTTATAGAGAGCACAAATAATGAAACGAAATGTGACACGGTTAATGATTTTGTCAGCTTGTTGCGCCTTATATGTCCGAAAAGATCTAATCCTGGAGAAACGCCGAGTTTTATTATTGTGCTAGATAATGCGGAAAGATTACGTGATATGGATGCAAATATCCTTCCAACATTTCTACGTCTGCAGCAACTGACTGGTCTCAATCTGTGTGTAGTGTTTGTTTCACAACTGCCATTCGAAAAATATTATAGTAAAACTGGGATTACTGATATACAAATAGTACACTGTCCACAATATAATAAAGGGGAAACATTATGTATACTGAGCTCTGATTTCGATGTTACAAGACGTGTTATTCGAGCAAAATTAAAACAACAATCAGTTGAAGAGTTAACCAAAAAATTTTACATTATTGATACCATTACACAAGACTTTTTTAATAATTATTTAAATATATTATTGAGTGTCTTCTATAAGGCTTGTAGAAATTTACCCGAATTAAAAATTACATCACGCAAGTGTTTTGCAATATACATAGAACCCGTACTAGACGGGAGCATAGATATGAAAGATGCATCACGTTTATGGCGTCATGTAACCTCACCTCTAATTAAAGCACTATCACAAGTTTATATGCGCATTGATCAGACAAATTCAAAGGTAATTTATTGAAGTAACTTGTAACAATTATTTTCTTATAATTTTGACTGCATGTTAGATTATTGATTTGGAAAAAGAGACTTCAGTGCCTGAAAAAAGTATACGTCAATTAGCACAATCACTGGAATTACCATATTATGCAAAATATCTTTTGATTGCGGCATTTTTAGCTAGCCATAATTCTCCGAAAAACGATAAGCGTCTTTTTCTCAAATACCATGGAAAGCAACGAAAACGTATGCAAAGCGTTAATGCCAAAGCAAAGGTACCTATTGACATGTCTATATATTAAAATAATACAAATTGTTTATTTATAAAGGTTACCGAAAAGATGTGTACTTCACTTGGTCCGAAATCATTTACTATCGACAGGCTTCTTGCGATTTTCTATTCAATATTAGAGGAAAAAGTTGGGCTTACATGTAATCTGTTGTCGCAAATTTCAACCCTTGTTCATCTCAAACTATTGGCTTTTGTATCTGGAGAAAATAATGTTATGGATGGTTCATCACGTTTGCAATGCACCATTTCTTTAGAACTTGTACTGTATATCGGCAAACTAGTTGGTTTTAATGTGCGTCAATATTTATGTGATTTTATGTAATTAATAGTTGTACGCATCCGTTATTGTTATTTTATTTATCTTTTATTACTTTATATAATTGATTACAATCAATTACTATAACCGTAAGCTGCCAATGTCACAGGCATAATTTGTTATTATTTTCTTATAATGTTAAGTTAAAGATATTCAAATAAAGTTTGTAATCTCTATGGAAAAATTCTATTCATAAACTGATGTGTTTAGTTTCGCAATAAAATAGGTTGCGGTAGTTGTAATGAAGCGGACAGAAGTAATGAAGGTCCTTTTGAATAAAATGTTTGCGCATTAAAATTAAGTTTTATGTTAGAGTTTGATATCTACGTATGTAACTCTTGTATGTATGCTTGTATACTCTTGTATGCTTCATCCAACATTGATTAGTTTCAAAACAATTACCATGTATGGCTAAATCATAGTCGTATTTTTATTATTCTTATATGAGTGACGATTAGTTATAATTTCAAAAGCATTGCTACAAAGTATTCGGAAATATTAATCCAATCCTCCATACTGTTTTTGAAGGTTGACTGCGGTATGAACTTGGTGCTGTGGTAACCCGCTGGAACCTACTTGTATTCCTTTGGTGGGTGTTGAACGGCACTTGGTCGTCGAGATCGACGATTTGCTCTGGGACGTATATTTAGCTGTTCTTGGAATCTCGGTATGAACTTCAACCGCTTCAGTGTATTTTCTTATATGACCACAATCGACTCGAAACGTCTTTCCCGAAGTGATAATTACAGTTCGGGAACACATTAGAGCACAGTTATATCTGGTAAATGCGATGCTTGGTTAGCAACACTTGTAAGTGTAATATCGCAACACAATAAAGAATCGTCTATGGCACTTTTTCGAATTATGAATTTGAAATAATGCTTTTGAATATATAAGCTTTTACTGTAATAATATTTTAAACATCATACATGGTGATTATTCTTATGCAATATGCTACATATGTAGCATATATTATTATTGGAGTTTTTACTAAATTCAATTATTTAATGATTAAGTCATATGATGTGAGAAACGATCTGGGTGACTTCAAAAAGCAGTCTGAAGTTAATAAAAAGGATTCATATTTGATTAATGATTAATATGATAAATATTTTTACAAGACACAAAAATAAAATTTTGGTAGGATTAAGATAAAACTAAAATATTATTTGGTATAAACGCGTGGTAATTAATTATTATATGTCTTAGCCAAAATCAGAAATGAATTGCTTGTACTCGTCCTAAATTCCGATATTGAACAGACAATCTTAAATGTTTCAAATTTTGAACAGAAGACAGACGGTATTACAGAAGACAGACGGTATTACAGAAGACAGACGGTATTACTATCCTATTGATAAAAGAGATTTTTTAAGGGTTAATATTTCTCACTTTTTCCTAACTTCGATGCTTACTCTTCAAGGTTAGTCAAGTTTAATAAACTCTATGGAGTTTTATTGATTGGTATGTTTAGAAATGCAAGGTTTTCTTAAGTTCATAAATTTTTCTTTACAGAAGTTTTCTAGAGAAAATTTTAAATTTTATAAATTTTTTCGCCAATCACTCTAGAAGTGTTTTCTTTTCTTATTTTTATCATTGAGTAAATAAAGGAATCTTATTTTTCCTTTCTTCTACATTAAATATTAAATTCAATTAGTTAATTAGTTAGTGTTTCGTCAATTTAATTGTTTATACTTCAAATGAAAGTAAATATTAAAACTACCTACGAATGTTACGGCAACAGGAATTCGAATCTAAGAATTTGTGGTAAATTCATTTCACTATTGGATTTAAATGATTTTTACAGAAGAATATTTTATCTTTTTCAGAAGTTCTTTTATAATGGTTCTTTATTGAAAGAGTCGTAGATGACTTTCTTTCACGAAACAAGAAAACTTAAAAAAAGAAGACTGCAAAAATGATCAATAATTTTTAATAAGAATCAAATAACGTAACTGGTAAATCTTTAAAGAATTATTGATGTATGACTTAAACTACTTGATTGAATCATTTTTTAAACTATACAGGATTTTTAAGTTTTCATGCGCTTTTTTTTATTATTATATCAAAAAACTATCTTCAAACATCAAGGTACACTTTTAGATAGCACTCAGTATATATTTAATTTGGCTATTTTACTGTTTTGATATTTTACTGTTTTAGTAAAAAATGTAATATTTTTGTTTAAATTAATCATTTATTGGTGGAAAAAAAAGAGAGTCAGTTAATGAAAAAATAAATACAATTTAACCTTTATATCATCTTTCTACTTTTATTGATAACTAATACATAGCAAATGTATAAGTATATAAACTATATGGAGAACAATGTATTGTCTTCTTAAAATGAAATCATGATCGAACTATTTGTAGTAAGTATTGCGCTATCTCAGATATATGAATGGTTTCATTTAAAGTAGTGTCTCGACTACGAATTTTCAATAGACCCGTATTTAAACTATTTTCATTTATAAGGATTGCATATGGTATACCCAAACTGTCAGCATTTTGTATTTCGTTGTTGAATTTTTCAGTACAGTTCGTAAGAATAACGTTATCTGAAAGTCTTAATCCAACTCGCTCCAACACATGTTTTAGATGTCTGCACAAATCACGCAAATCATTTGCAATGTCAACTGTAAATGGAATAAATTAATTTTATACAAATAAAAATTAAATAATATTATATATATACTATAATATATAGGTTATAATGATTAATTATTAGATTAGTTTTGAGGATTTTCGTTAATATAGATTAAATTGCAATTATTTAGTTTTATAATGACAGTGTCATCGGCGTACATATAGACTTCTACTTCGACATTATTTTAATATAAATCTTACTAATGTAAAAAAATTATTATTATTCGTTAGAAATAAAATAATAGCCAGCTACAGAAAATTAAAACTGCCCTTGTTTGTAAAAACATAAATACATAATTTTCAGTTATTCAACTCATAACAATTATTATATAGTATTTCCTTCTCTGAAATCGATAAGAGCAAAGTTTTAGACAGATAATTACTTTTTGTATAAGAAGCATTGGCATTTGCATCTTACCATTATGTAAACAAGCTATAATACACTGATAAGGCACAAGTTTTCTATTAAGTAGAAGTGTGTTAATTCGCTCATTGTCACACCCATCCAAAAGCAGAACTATTAAAAAAAGGAAATTAATAACTATAAGTATTTAACTATAATGCTTACCAGCTGTTGCTGTCTCTACATTTATTACCGAACGAACAACTGCGGGCAAAATTTTGTGGCCAGCATGTTGAGATTTGAAATAAAAATCGTTAGCGTGTTTAAGTGGTACTTCAGATAATGGCACTAGTGTTATAGTCTCCAAACTAGCATTCCCAAAAGAGAATCTAGTTTTAACAGTAGTTGATTGACTTTTTGCAATACCGTCGATACTATTACTTGTACTATTTAAATCATATGATTCTAAAAAATATCGGCTTGGATTAGCCGAATTTCGCATCCACCAAATTTTGCGTTCGCGCTCTATGTTATAAAAATTTTCTAAACCAGTTTCACAATTAAAAAAGTAATCAAATATAATTTGGGTAGAACCTAAGCGGTTCGAAACAAGAAGTATATCGGTGTTTGTTTTTTCAACATTAGTACTGTTTATGCTAATAGTGCGTTTTGATTTAATAATAGCAGGACATCTTGTTAGCGTATTTGTACGTATATGTTTAATGTTATCACGAAATTCGTCACTATTAATAAAACTTGTACGACTGTCGTCGTATGTGTACAATTCGTTTTCCACATAATACTCATTTGGTATTCTAATATTTTTTGTTTTTCGCCAATTTTCAATTAATTGAGTTTTAAAACGTTCTCCGTTATTTAGAAGATTAAAATTTATTACACTGTTCTGAGCATTTGTAGATGATTCAAGATAGGAAGACTTTTGCAGCGCTCGCAAAAGTGTAGAAAGAGATTTCATGCTAAAATGTCAATTTAAAAGCTTTTTTTAATATCTAATATACTCGCGTAATTGTTATCGTCTTGCTCCAATGGTATATTGCCAGGTGGCGAGACAAAATAGTCTTCCTCCGTGACTTTTGCGTTTTGAAGTATTTCTTCTCGATTTCCTTCTGTTGCAGTGTCTTCTCGCAATGCCAAACACTGTTCTTCCAGAACCGTATAAAGCGGAGCCACTCCGTGTGTATTAATATTTGTAATTTTTTCCGCAAATTGAATGCTACTTGTTAGGGTTGTAAGTGCTTCTTTGCTGTCTAAATCAACTAAAGCAAGTCGCTCCAGTAGCTGAATAGTTTGAGCCTCAATTACAACTTCTTCTGTTGTGCTTGAGAAAGAAGTTGTAATTGGCTTCTCAGCGACCTTGCTTGTAAATTGCAATTGACTATAATTAAATTTAGTATTTATATTATTAATAAATTGCTGTTTTGCTATAATTTTGTAAAAACAACGAGATCTTTGTGTCAACCCCAACATTTTCGGCATTGAGTGTAAATAAAATCATCTGTGTCTGTTGCATTATAAAGAAGTTGCCATACTATTTAAAAATTCGTAAGAAATTTTATTTCATATAATTTCGCTAGTCGTGCGCAATTGTGTAGCGAAGAATATATATAATTATTATTATTATTGAGCTTTTTCTCGTTTACATTAGCGCAAGTTAATTAAAGAATGGGAAAAAGCTTTTATGTGTCAAAAATTTTAAGTTGTATAGCTTTTCTTTGTATACATTTTAATTGTAAACAGCTGAAATTAAGCTTCGTATTGTTATATTATGTTCAAACAGACCTTAATTTCAAAAAAACCTAAATTTCATATTCGTTTTAGCGAAATTAAATTTTTTTTCCAAACAAAATTCAGTTTTAAGGCTGAAATTAAGGGACATATCAAATGCAACTATACGTAAGATTTTTAGTAAAAGATAAAGTTGAGATAACGAAAAAGGGATATATTTTTTAAATAAATTTTAGTGACAGTTGACTTTATCAATATGATCAAAATATAATGAAGACACTACAAGTCACTACGTCCGTTAAAGCCCTTTCGTGCGGTTATCCTCTTTCTATCTTCAAAATTGATTGGTCTAGCAACTCTTGGTCTAGTATCTTTTCATCAATCGTGTTTTTCTTTTTCTAGGAGTTTCTTCCATATTGTGGCCAACATAAATAACTGCTTTTCGCTCTCAATCCACATATTCTAAAATCCACATATTCCTTTGTTTTTCCTAATATTAATAATATTTCCTAATAATTAATAATATTAATAATAATAATATTATTTAATAATATTTTATTTAATAATATTAAATAATATTTTATTTTATTGAATTAAAAACATTATAAATGCACCATACAAATTTGTGAGCCCTTATCCATTATCTGTCCTGATATCCAAACGAAATGAAAATTTTTTGTTAAATAATATATGACATTGTATAATGACGTCAAATATATATTTGATACATAAACTTATTTTTATATTTTTAAATATCAATTAAATATTTTATTTATAAAAAAGTTGTATTTTAAAAAATTTTACCACTTGTTGGTTTACATAAGTTTATATTTTGTCTGATTTTTTGTTTAAGTTGTTGTGCTCGCAATAACAAGATAGTTTTTTTTAATTAAAAAACAGTATTTTATTGCAACACAAAACTTTTATTGTTTTCTTCATACAACTCTATTGAAATAATTCAGCGAATTAACATCCAGCGGCTTCGCTGACTTTGGTCACGTCGTGAAAATGGATAAAGGCGCTCCAGCGAAAAAGGTGTTTGAAGCTGTAGATGGCGAAAGAAGACGTAGAGGTAGACCGTGTCTCCTATAGAGAAGACAATTTGAGAGAGCACTAACCGGATTTGATATACGAGACCGGATAAGGCACGCACGCAGTAGAGGCGCCTGGAGAGATATGCTGTGTCAAGCCGAAACCCGGTAGTGGGTTGCTTTGGCCACATAAGTAAGCAAGTAAGGTCTCTTTCATAGAAGTATTCCGAGGTTATCCGTAAATAGTATTTGCCTTTCACCTTGTCATCGATAATTTGAAGCCGCCTTTTGATGCAACGTCAAACTTTACCTAACTGATCTTGTTTACATCAATATACAATATAATTTTCATACGGCAATTTTATCGCAAAGTTTAAGTCGCCTGGTAACTTTGCGTTTGTGCCAAAAACTGTTTTAGCTGCTGTAGTTGATGTAGACCCGTGCCGTGCAGGCCAATACGCGAGTAGGAACATCGGTATGTGTATGTCCTAATGCCTCTGATTTCTGGCAACAACTTTACGGACTAACTAAGGCATCACCTGCACAGCAGTATGGTATCGGTGCTTGCAGGTCACTGCATACTAGAAGGCATACTCTGAGACTGGGTAAATCCTACAATGACTGTCGTGGTTGTGGCTCTGGATAAGGATAAAACTGTGCTCCACCTGATGCATTAGTGTCCATTATTGGCTACGAGAAGCTTCAAATTCATAGTGACCCCTTCTCTTATCGATCTGTCGGATTTGTCATCCTGCAAAGATTAGGACCTAGTCAAGTTAATGGAATCGTCAGGTTCAAAATAAGTGCACGGAGTACTGTCTCCACAGACTTATCTCTGGTTTAGGAATGTTGCGATGTGAAGAATATCAGTATTTAAATATATATACAGTATACGCTCAAAAACGTGAACTAATTAAAACCAAGGGAATTCACGTTATCAAATTGTTCAAGTTTTCGAGTGTCAAACAAGAATAAAAGAAATAAATTTTCATCTTATTGTTTCTTTTTTTTGGGTACATATTAATTTATATTTAAGATATATGGCATGAAAGGAACTTTGAACAAATATTTTATTCAAAAAAAATAATACATCTTTATTTGGGTTTTCTTTTATTTTTAATAAATAAAACACAGCTTTCTCCCTTAGACGTCTAAGTACATTCATATCATTTAAGCTCACTAAGTCTTTATAACGGGCCGACTGTACTGCTTTGTTAAAAAATTTGAACTGCTTTACTTGGTATAATTTTCTCCGGTGCCTCTGAGATGCAGTCTTTGTCAGATTCGTCCTCATATTCAATATCATTATCAGCATCTTCCTCAATATTTTCCTTCCATTCCTGAACATTTGATAAGGCACATTTATTCTGAAATTGTTAATAAGAACAAAATTTTTAATAACTCACATTTCTTTGTATATATCTGCGCTCACGAACAACACTGACTACAATCGACTTCCAAAGGATTTCTAGTATTTTTTAATGTTGTTTTCTTCAGAGACTCGAGCAAGTCAGATTGCGTTGCTGCTATTGAATCAAGAATTCTGTTTCTGTAGTATTGCTTTGTGATTTTTATTGCATTATGATCCATCGGTTGAATGAGGGGAGAAACGTTTGGTGGCATAAACATTGCGAATATTTGCCCATCTTCCCTTGTCAGTTCAGGCTCATTTGGATGGGAAGGAGCGTTGTCAATTAAGAGGATTTTAATTAACAAGTTTTTCTCTTTTAAAATTTGAAAAATGTATACAGCATTCAAAAGAAAGAATCTTTGCCAAAGGAACGAATGACTGATGAAACCATTCTTTGAAAATAGTCGCAGTCATCCAGGTGAATTTTCAGTTTTTATTGTCGGTAAGACACTGAAAGCTTTTAAAGCATCGTGGGTTCTTTGCCTTTCCAATTACTGAAATTTTCAGTTTATGAGATCTAGTGGCGTTTGAGCATCTCAAGAAAATGATTCGCTGCTCTCCGCATTTACACCTGTAGTTCTCTGTTCTAAAGTGGTCACTTAGGTTTTTTCTGGCCAAGGTTTCCAAAGTCATCAGCAGTATATAGCTGATCGTAACACAATTCCAATTCAGCAATTTTAGCTTTAAGTTTTTCTTTAAACTAACTGAGGTTGCGAAGACAGCTTTTCGCTAGATATTTGAAGAAGTCGAATACCGTATCTTTTTTTAAATCCTTGAGGTCATTCATCATTAGCGTAAAAATCAACTTCCTTTTTCTTAAATTTTGAATGCAGTTTTTTGGCTTTTGCTTTCACATTTTTTTTCGCTGACATGACTCCACGTTTTAGGTATTCACGTTTTAGAGTATTCACGTTTTAGAGTATTCACGTTTTCGAGCATACACTGTATATATATATAGACTATAATAATTACATGAATTGTAATTATCAAACAAGCTTTGAGTTTAAATATAAAAATTTCTTAAAATATTTGAAAAATTAAAGAAATAAAATTTTATTTCTTTAACTGGCAGATATAGTGAACAAGAATATATCAAGATGGCTGTGAGCAATGAAACAATTTGTGCCCCCATCAACACTGGAGTAATTTTTTATATTATTTACCGATATACAGCATATTCATAATATGTTTTGTTTGACAGACGACTATAATGGCAATTGAATTCAATTGTGGAGTAATTATTGCTGCAGATTCACGCACTAGTGGAGGTCAGTATGTAGCTAATAGGGTGACAGATAAATTAACTTGTATATCCAATAAAATCTATTGCTGTCGAAGTGGTGCTGCTGCTGACACTCAGACTGTGGCTGATTTAGTTCAGGCAATGGTTTATTATGAAAGTAATAGTTCAAACAGGGATCCGCTTGTTTATTATGCAGCAATGTATTTTCGTAATATTATCTATCATATGCAAGGTGAATTATTAGCTGGCATAATCGTTGCTGGTTATGATGACACTGAAGGTGGTCAAGTTTACACGATTTCACATGTTGGTATGGTGATGCGTGAGCCAATATCTGTAGGGGGCTCTGGATCAACTTTTATTTTGGGATTCGCAAAAGATAGGTATCATGTTGGTATGAAGGAGGATGAATGTGTTGCACTTGCAGTAAGCGGTATGTTAGATACTAAATATTAACTTTATATGAAAGAACGTCAATTGAATGCTTATTTTTTTTCACAGCTATAAAACTTGCACAGAATTTTGATGGCAGCTCGGGTGGGGTGGTACGCATTGGCATTATAACAGCTTCTGGTATAGTACGTAAAATTTTTTATAATACGCCTGAGGGCGAAGAAATTTCAAAAGTTTGCATCGGCGAAGACTGGAATTACGGTTTCTAGCATTCTTCTATATACCTCGATATTTTTAATAGATTCAATAAAATTTAAATTTTAATGTAAAGCTTTTATTTTTTACTCAACTTTAGAACTAATATCTATATCACATAAAAATGAATTAAATCAAAATGAATATTTTGTGGAAAATTCTTTGTGAAGTTTCATATCAATTTGTCGTGCGATGTACTAATGGATGTATTATGGAAACTTATTTTTCATATACAGTATATATATTCGGCATTAAAATTTAAGAGTTAAAATATAAAATTAATATTAATTTAGATAAAACAATAATATTAATCTATGTTTTAATTTACTTTTTTTTTTGTTTTGGTCTCTACAATTTATAATAATTTCAATTGGTATGTTTTTAAGTGGCATTAATGATACAAGAATTTTGGGGCATATTGCTACAATAGTTATCTTATGCCGTTTTTAATTGGCAAATCATGAGGAACTGTTATAATAGTCAGGGGGATGTTCATTTCTAGTGCAATTTACATTTTCGATTGGTAAATCTAGAGCGAAATGTATAAAACTCGAAATTAAATTATAACAGTCTTAATATTTTGAGTAGACAGATTATCCTGAAATTAATAGCTTTTTTATATGACGGCAAAAAAAATGTGATTCGATTCGATATATTTATGGTGCATGAATTATATTTAAGTGGTTGGCAACTCTTGCTCATTTTGACAAAAAAACAAAAAGAACGTTTTTCTGACAGAAAAGGAAAGAATAATAAAGGGCGCCGTGTGCTAAAGTAAAGTATTACGCTGCAAATTCCATTATTATTGCTATATACTATTGTTTATAAATTGTTAATAATATATAACAATAATGTATTTATAATAATAATGTATATGTAAATGTTAAATTACTCTAAAAATGTTCGATTGGGCAACAAAATTTGACAGCTCGGGAGTAAATCTAGATTGAATCCAAATTTATCAATCGAAATCATTGATATCATTGATATAGTTGATAAGAAAATAATTTTTTCTTAAATTTTCAAATTTTTTTATTACATAAAATATTTTTAACATATATTTATTTTTGTGTGGAGATCTATACGAAAATATAGATATTTACTTGTAATAGACGTAAATTCTAACACTTATTATTGAGCAACAATGTTTTGACTAATTTGACGAGGCATAGAAAGGCTTGGATTAGTGACTAAATTTAAACAAAAACAATACAAATAGTCAAATATGAGAAGACTCTTTGTACAAAATGACTTTAAGCTGTGACGTTTTTAATTCCTTTATTTAAATTTGAATAAAATTTGAATGCACACCGATTACAAAATCAAATCAATAAAGAAGATAAACGCACAAGACCATCAAAATTTTTTGATTTCCATCAGACTTGATTGTTTTACCAAGTGGCAATGAAGTACGATGTGTATTATAATATAATAAAATAAACGAGCTATAGATGTGAATATTTAGTCAAGGGTTGCGTCGGTTTCGTAAAGCATAATATAGACGATGGTGCATATTTGCACACCAAATATGCAGACCAACTTTGCACTTTGCTATACACGTTGAAACAAGGTTTGCATACTTCATTTTGATTTAATTTCTACAGCGTTCATAACAACAGCGGAACCAGTACAGATTGCAAAACAATAATCGAAACTGAAAAAATCGAGGTTACGATAACAGCAACATGTTATAATTTCTTATTTTAATTCTTTTAAATTATGCATTTAAATATTTTTATTCATAAAATAATTTATTAAATATATGAACTTTTTAAAAAAAATTTCTTAGTGTAAAATAATTTTTTAAATATATAAACTTCTTTAATAATTGTATGTAGCACTTCTTTTCTTTTGTTGCTTTTAAAGAAAATAAATTTCTAGCACTTTTTCTCAATTACTTTTTTTTGTTTATTTTTTCTCTCTAATTAATCATTTTTTTCCGTGATCTTCGCTCGTCCGATGGTAAATTATGAGAAGTCTGCTGACTTCTTTATATACAAATAGACATGTGTGCAGACTTAACAAATAAATGAAAAGTTTTAATTTTAATGCATGCATGTTTGCTATCCGAAATTTGGTATGCATACTTGAAAGTACATAGTTCGATTTTGTAGCACGTATACTTGGTCTACATACATGTAGCATTGTCTATATCATGCTTAAGGTCCTGAATGTAAAAATTTATTGTATCAAACTGGCATCATTAACTTAATTGAATTCATTTTGACATTTCGAACTGATAAGCATACACCATTATTTTATGTTCCGCGGATTTTAAAATGTCTTTAAAAAGGAAAAGTTATAACGAAAGGTGTAAGTTTGTTTTAAATGCAATACGTATCATAAATAAATAGAATGGGTTGTATTTATCCGCAGGGAGCCACGAGTTGGTAGAGAAGTTTATAGACTCCAGAATAATCCTGAACGAAGTGTTTGTCCAGAAAAAGTGTAACGTACGGAAATGTTGGGAGTAATTACTTATTATATATGTGCTAAAGTGGTAAATAAATATTTATGAATGCATTTTTATCTTTTAGATTAGTTGGAGCCCAATGCGGCTCAAATGAACATTGGTTCAGCCTTAAAAAGCGATGGGAAAATTTATTGCATAAATATAAAGTATGATGTTTTTTTTTACCTAACAATGTGATAATATCTTTTTTTTAGCGTTTAAAAAATACTCCTGCAGGCAGTGGCAGTGAAGGCGCTGATAATGCAAGAATGTGGCCATTCTATAACAGAATGCACAGTTTTTGTACTCAAAACATTAATATCAAGCCGGCATTGGTAATCAACAGCGAAGAGACCATCCCAGAATCAATTGATGCAAAGCCATTAAAGACAGCATCTTCCAATTCTCAGACTCCCCGGCATTCCACTCTTCCACTACATCAAAGCAACCAAGCTATAGTGCAATCATCTTTACGCACCGATAGAGCACTGAGAAAGGCATCACGAGTTCTTACTAAGTTTTTGGAAATACATTTTAATATTGAAGTGGACACTTCGGAGTCTGATTAAAGAAATAAATAGTTGTAATCAATAATAAGGAATTCATGAATTTATGTAGCTATTATTATAGTCGACAGTGTTACTGTGTCTCTTTTTTTTTATTACTATATTTGGTCATTTTATTCATATTATATTTCAACGTAAGAATAAAACAAAAAATTTAAATAACCTCTATAGTATGTGTATTTAATTTCGAATTTTTTCGAAGTTAGGATTTCTACCAATATTAATCCATTCATCTTAAACTTATAATATAGACATGGACTTACAGCAATTTTAATATAGAGTTTAATTTTATGCGAAATAAATTCTTTTTGTAAAGTTTATCAATCTTTTACATCAATACTTTTCTTGCCTTAGCTGAACTGGGCGTCGTGCTGGCTTAAAAAGTCATCAGAATGTAGGTTAAATGAGAGTATAGGTAACCGATACTCGTTTGTAAGGAAACACTTTATAACAAAGAAAGAATATATTAATTTAATTGATGTACAAATAAATATTCAAAACTATTTGAACTTTTACTATTTGTGAAATATTAAAGGTAAACGAATAAAATTATCCTATTATATTAAAGTAGTACTAGTAGCCTAGCTTAGTAGTACTACTGCCTAGCACGCTATTATAGTAAACAAGAAGACTAGAATATATTATAGTAAACTATAATAGTGTGCGCTATTGATTTCCAAAATGGAATCTGTATGTTTACTTAAAGCTATTTCAAAGATATTAGATTTATAGACTTTTGAAATAAAAAATTTGTTCCATATTATTTAAAATATTATTGTATAGACCGAAGACAAATGAACATATTCAATCTCTAAGCTACATAATCCGTAGACTTCATTAAAATAAATAGTTATATTTTATTGTAAGCTTCAAAAATTTTATAAAAGTAATAAAATATTATATACATATTCTTTTATGCATTGTAATGAGTATTAGAAGATATTTAAAACCCTTATTTAACTGCATTTTTGATTAAATAAGCTTATATTATTCGTTTTATCTGAATCCGGTTGTGCTACATCGATAATACTTGTCGCCAGTTCATAATAAAATTTCAGTAACATTTAACATTACTCGACATTATTCTTAAAAAATGTTTAAAATTACTAATCTATATCAAAATTTTAAAAATACTGACTGAATTTATATCACATACTTTGCTAAAGGTTATATGTGAATTTAAATATATGTACATTCGTCAGTGTAAATATTAAAAAAATTATAATAAATACGTTTTATAATCACATTCATATATATAAGTATATCCAATATTTATTGATCAATAATTTTTTATAAATACTTAAAAATTATCCTAAATTCTACGAGCCATTTAGTTTGGACTTGCCAATTAAAACATGCCGCCGTATGGAGCACCGATACTATCCATGCCATCACCCTTCATAGCATAGCCAAACATTGTCAAGTAATTTATTAAGTTCCCAAGTATAGTTAGATTGCAAGCTAACCAAGTAATCTGTGAAACAAAGCCTTGTACATATGTAAATAAAAAATTTAATACAAAAACAAACCACATGACTGTGAGCTAGTACGATAGGAAGTGCAAACGCACTTAGAACCATACCAGCTGTCAAGAAAAGTGCAAATTCCACTTTAGGATTTGTTTCACCACCCAATATCCCTTGCTTCATGGCAAGCACAGGAAGGACAGAGAGTACGTAGAAAAGCAATACAAAAAATGGATAAAAGATTTTTGGATTCGGTACAGCACAAGCGAGTATTAAACAAGTCATTCCCAAAACACACATAAATGCAGAGATAAGGAGACTGAAATGAAAACAAAATCAGTATAAATAATTTTCTTTGTTTACAACTGATTCTTTTTCGTATTACTTACGCTGTTTATAGTTGATTTTGGTGAACATATATAGTACGTACATAAAGAGAATACAATTAAATTATTTGCATAAATTATGAAATATAAATTCTAACTACCTTTAGAACCAGCCATTATAAATTAATTGTTACCTAAATCCTTTTTTTAAATAGAAAACTTAATCACTCAATTCACTGCTGATTCGCAACAGAACGATGTCATATTAGATTTTGTAAGAAAGGGAGCAGTATAGAAAACAATTAAATAAACGAATAAGATAGAGGTATTTGATAAGATTTGTAAACGACTTATTATAAGGGCAAACATGTTTTACAGCTTGGTCCAATAAAGATGAATTATTTTTATTATTTTTATTATTTTCTATTTTAATTTAAAATTTTAAGATATATGAAAATATTGCCAATAGCTAGCATTTTCTTTGAATTCAAATTTATATGCATCTGTTCATGTCAATCATGTCGTTAGGAAATCATTTATTTGTCTCAGATATTTGAATTTATCTGCTAAGTATACCCCAGTTATCATGCGTGGCTTATTAATCACATAACTAATAATACCTATAATTACTTATGCCGCGTTCGTGTACTCTAAACTTGACTGCGAGTCCCTTGCTAAGTTGAGAATTGTAGTAAATATATAAAAAATAAAATAAATCTGCAAAAATATTTGAATTATTAATCCTAAACTTTTGTTTATTATATGCTTTTGAACTTAATTAAAATTCTATAGTAAATAAATAAAAATGAACAGATTTTAATAGAATCATCGTACGACAGTGAAAGTAACTTTTCTACTCCCTTTTTAAATACTAGTTCAAGGGTATTAAGCTCACGGGATAAAAATATTGGAAGTTTTATAATCCAAATTTGCATAATAATTATTAATTTTAAAAATAAAAATAAAGAGCTTCTTTTAGCCAAAGTCTACTTCTTATTTGTTGTTTTGCTTATATTGCACCGTAAAATATGTTCAAATCGCATTGCCAAAGATATTTTGCAAAAAATACGTTCAACTTTTATGTTGTATTCCAGATTGAACCAGAACGTAAATCAGTTCATTTGCTGGTCCACCCCGTTGTTGTTTTGCATGTGATTTGACCGGATCACTGTTTTCTGAAGCGTAGCTATAGCCAAACACATAAGGCATTAAATTATTTACTAATATATCTTAAATCAATAATATATAAAACGCATTGTACTTTACAGGAAATATTTGCATTGTTTTTTTAAGATATTAAAAGTTGTAACGAACCTTTTTCGCGAAGAGGCTTAGCGAAGATGTGCTACGATATGTGAAGTTTGTAGTCACGAAGGGAAACCAATGCATTTGTGATTGAAACGTAAATTTCTATTCACCTATAGAGTTTAGTAGAAGTAGAGATGTAAGTTTATACTTCTTTCGCAATCAGCACTTAGTGAAACGATATTGATACAAGCTTGTTGCTTTGCTGACTGCTTTTTTTTAAAATAGGTGGAAAGCATTAACCGCCAGTGTGTGAGCCTTGAACTCACTAAAACTACCTTTTAGGAATGATTGTAGAAGATTGCAGCCACGTTCAGCGGCTGCAATCCTATTCCAGTATTGAAGGACAGAGAGGAGAATAGAGGGACTTAATATTTAGCAAGCTAAATAATTATAAGCCGTAGATAGACGTATTCAGTAAGGGGCGATGGGATTATGAATGAAGGGGCCTCGATGTAATCTGTCTCGTCTTTTATACCTGAGAAGTGTAATTTAGTATAGCTGAACGGTGTTGTTTACAATTTTTTGCCTAAATCAATTTTGTTAAATATCACGTTATTATTAATTTGAGTAACAATAGCTATGTTTTAGGAAATACTGATCCGTTCAATTTACATGAAAAACAATAACAATCACTTAAACTGATTATAATTATAAGATGCTCAATATTTTCATGCTAATGCATTTCATCTCCTGAGCTTAATACACTTGAAGCAGTGTTTAAAAAGGGAGTAGAAGACAATGTGAGTGTTGTTCAATGATTTTATTTACTACAGAATTTAAGTAAACTTTTAAATAATAAATAATGAATTATGTATTATTGTTGCTGGTATAGCTACGCTTTCTTTATAGTTACAAAGAAGCGATAATTATACTTAGTCTGATGATGAGATAAATAATAATCCAGTCAAGGACAAAGAGGGGTTTTGAAGAAACCTCGAGTTAATAAGAGTAAAAGTGCTCATCCACTACTCAACTTTCCTCAAATAATAATAATAAACTTTTATAGAATTTTCGAATAGCAAAGAAAGAAAGAAAGGACAAACACAAGAACAATCTAGTCCACTAGGTATTAAGCCTATCTATTCTCATCTCTCTCCCCTGATTACTGGAATGAAGTTTCCAAACTGCTGTGGAAATCTTCTCAATTCATTTCAAAGAAGTTGTTTTAGTGGATTCAAGTCATACACTGTGGCTTTCGATGATTTCCACCTACTGAAAAATAAAAAAAAAATGTTCTAATTCTAATTGATGTGCTCTTAAACAATAAGATGTTATGTTGCTGAAGTTTTTAATTTTATCGAAGATTTTAAGTGTTTAAATCCTGTGGATTGTTTAACTGCATATACATTCTACAAGTGTTTGTTGGTTAAAAGAATGAAATACATATATGGTTTTTAACAAGTTTATGAAATTTATGTATTGGTGGTGCTCAGTACAATTAATGTACAGCTATGGAAGCATGATTTTTAATTTTGAATATAATTATGAGCATAGAGTTAAGTTTTTAGAAGCTTATTGTTTGGTCAATACTTCTGAAACTGATCAAATATATATGTAAATAATTTATGTCTCCAAGAATGTGTTGCAAATTACATAAAAAAGTTAAAGTATTCTTTTTATTTAGGTGTAACGAATTTACTAAAAATTTTAGGACATCCATCGGAAGTATCGCATTAATATATGTTTCACTGTACTTAACATATATTATAATTGAGTGCTCTATATATAAGACAATATTTTCAGCCCTTTATGTGAAATATGAAGAAAATTTTTTAGAACTTATGAAAAAGTTCAATGAAGTTCTTGCAAAATGAATGCGCATGGCATTTGAATTTGAACGTACTTCATTGATGAAATTTGGCCTATCCCATAGAAAAATTAGTTCAATACTACATTTCAGAACGAAAGTTATGTTAAGGAAGCAGATGGAGTATTATAAAAAGCCTGCTGCAGCCACCTGCTGGCTGCCGCTTACCAGTGCCAGTGCTGACATGAATACCAAATTGCAAAAATTTCGAAGCTTTCGTAATTCTAACGCATGCGTCTTAATGGACTATTTAAGTTAATGTCAGTTACCCTCGTTCTTGGCTGTAACAGTGCGGGGGTGGACTTTACCTTTCACATTTTGCGTCACAAACCAAACTAAGCTAACATTTACTTGATACGACAAAAATAGTTTGACAAGAGACGTTGAAGACCTAAAACCTATTCTTTCCGAACAAGTGTACACAGTTTGAACTGAAATAACGAAAAAACTGGATTAATTGAGCAAATATTATTTTAAATAATAAATCCTAAATTGAATAAATTAGTGTTTTTTTTGAAATGAATATATGAAATTTTGGGATTGATTAAGTACTGAAAATTGTTCGTAAAAACTATACATATGAGATAAATAAAATCGATACGAATACGCCACAGTGAACAGTTTTCAGGAATCATATACATATACATATGTATATATATATACATACTCACCGCAACACATACTCAAGTATACATTGAAAATGGCCGGCCATATGGAACTGTTGAAATTTATTTAAATAAAACAAAGGCATAATAATTGAACGAATTATCAAACAGAATTGAATTGTTAATACAAATTATTAAGCTTACATATAAATAAGCAAGTACAAGTATAAACACATAATAGCGTTCGCAATATGTATCGCGTTGGTTTCGTTACATTAACACTAGTTGGAATGGTGTTGCTCAACATAATGGCGCTGTGTGAAATGTCGGTATACCCAGGTAGGCTAAAAATAGAATTTGCAGTTTACTGCGCTTTATTTTTTCACCAGTTTAGGAATTGTATGTATGTATGTATGTATGTATGTTTGTGTGTGCGTGTATGCCAGTAAATATTTTTACTGTATTACATATAATGCAAACAAAATTTTGTGGATTTACAGATAGTTCAAGCAACTTAGCCTTAACACCCATAATAGCAATAAGTAACATTTTTCAAGAATTCTCCAACTTCATTCAGTTTTTCCACATTTTCTCCTCATCTATGCATACCTACCTACATTGAATTTTTTTTCGTTTTGCTATCTAGTTTAGGACTTTTCTTCTTTACTCGTACTTCGTAAAAGTTTTCTGAGTGGGTGGAAAATTTTGGGTCGAATAAATTATAGTGTAATTAAGATTCAAGTAAAAATAGATAAATTTTCAACAAACTTCACTATAAAAATAGATTACATTTTTTTTATATATAGAAAAAGAAGAAAACTAACACATATTATTTTTTTATTATACATACATTGCCATATGTTTACGATTAACTATAATAATATGACTTTCAGGTTTAAATTGAAATTAGTTATAATATGGAGAATGTTCAGTAGAATGTTTCATTAGGTTTAGTTCCTATCACCTATATGTACAAATATATATATAAGTTCTCAAACGCAATTAGTTTTCTTAACCTTTGTTAAAAACTTATTAAGCTAATGATATACCTATGTAGCTTACTAATGATATACATATGTACTTATTTTATAAGCACATTGACACAATTCAAGTTAATACTTAAATGTTTAATTTTTCATATACGATAACTTATAAAGTTTAGTTATTTTAAAATTTTAACGTAGGATAAAGTATAATAAAATAGGTTAAAATCGCTTTAAATTATATTGAATAATTTGCGTATTTATTTCAAGGTCTACGTCGAAAACCTTTGCACCAATCGTTGCAACAATCGTTCGATGTACCCTCTGACTTTCTTGCCCAATTAATGGAGGAGAATGCACGACGTCGATTACAACAACAATTTATACAACAGCTCGAATTGATAAATATGAAAATGAATAGTCAACGGCAGCGACAAGAACAATGGGAGAGATACCGCCAATTGCAGTTACAACAGCAACTTCGACAACAACAAATGTTGCAAATGGAGGATTCAAATGAAAATGAAAATGAAAATGAAAGTGAGACATATGGTAACGATAATCTCATAACAGATGATGATGAAAATAACAATAATCAATATGACCAAATGGATAAATCAAATTCAGAATTTAGTTTCAAATATTCGCCTTCAAGTTACAATAATTTTAAAAATGTTAATATATTCAGAGAACGACCACCATTTGCAGTTGGTCCTACCGACCCACGTTTTTATGAAGCCGATACTAGTTTCGATGAAAATGATCAGATTGTAGATAATCGCGATGATACTAAATCAGATGAGCTAGATTCACGTGCGTTAGAAGACTATGAGGAATATGTTCCAGCAGACACAAAACAAGTTAATGAAAAAACTGATGTCAGTAGTAAAGTTGATACTACTGTTTCTGATAAAACTGACTCAGTGAAATTAGCACCTGCGCCTGTTGAAACAACAAAAGTTCTGGATAGTTCGGCGTCGTCTTCAACTACATTTCATCGTATAAAACCACAAACAGCTGCTGCTGCTGCTGTTGCTGGCATTACGGTTGGTTCAATGAAACCTGCTATTCCACAAAATTTCACCCATACAAAAAATGTTCTACTGAGCAAAATTCAAAAGGATGGAAAATCAATTTCTTCACTCAATACTAATAATGAGATTGCAAACCAGGAACAAGACCAAATGGTCTTACGTCAACATTTGGGAGTAGATGCTGACATGGGTAGCATGTATTTGGTAGCGCTCATCGCTGGAGTTAGTGCAGCCCTTACAGTTGGAATCGTTGCTCTTGGCATAACATGGTACACGTACGTTAAATTTTAATAGCTATTAACATTTTGTTAACTTTTAATTTTTTTCTTATTCACTTTAACCATAAAGGATGCATAATAAAACAAAGGCAGCTGCTGATGTAGAATATCCTGCGTACGGAGTAACAGGACCAAATAAAGATATATCACCATCTAGTGGTGACCGTAAATTAGCCCAAAGTGCACAAATGTATCATTATCAACACCAAAAACAACAAATTATTGCTATGGAAAATCGGCAGGCTGATGCAGGTAACTGTGGACTATCTGATGTAGAAAGTGATGATGATAATGACGAGGAGGGCGATTACACTGTATACGAATGCCCCGGATTAGCACCAGTAATATAATAGATGAAATTTTTTTAATTTTTAATTCATTTATAATTTTTCATAGACTGGCGGTGAGATGGAAGTGAAAAATCCATTATTTTTAGATGAGACGCCATTAACGCCATCTACAGCAGTACCACAACAACCACAGAAAAAAATTCCAGGACCAAATAAAACAAGCACAACTACCGCAACCTCAACAATTGGCGAAGAAAAGAAGTCCAAAAAAAGTAAGAAGTAAAAACACTAATTGGATTTGGCAACTGTTTTTAATTACAGAAAATAATATTCAATATGTTTTCCTAAGATATTTTAAATGATTTAGTGTAACTCAATCATTTACAATACTATAAGTGAACATTTTTAAATACTACAATTTACAAAAAATGACTGGAATATGATTCCTAATTCAATTTGCTTGTAATATGCTTATGTGTACTTCGAAAACTCTTCCTTAATCTTTAGTATCTTTACTATAACCGACAAAAAGAACACTAACATGTCTTTAAATGTAATCACGACTAGTAATATTAATAAAAATAATTTTTATATACCTTACTTACTCAAGTAACTAAAGAAATTATTTATAAAAATTATTTATATCTGAACGAATTTAAATTTGGTTTAAACTAAAATTGATTTTTTTTAAGTTATTAATAATTAATATTTTTTTGAAATATTATCATTATTATTAAAATAAAAAAACAAATAAAGTAGTAACTAAAAGCTGATGTGCTCGGAAAATTCAAATCAATAATTTTGAAATTTATGTGAACGTTAACAATATAATAACCTTTTTTCTAATAATGATTACAAAAATGGAATGATTGAGTATGTGAATATTTTTTAGTATATATAAAATGTTTGTCTATTTATTAGTATAAAATATATTTATCTAGAAACTATGCTACATATTTATGTAAACATAAAAATAAGTGAAATAAATACTATATATATATATAGGTATATTATATATATATAAAATTAAACAGTATATACAAATGCATTCAGAAAAGCATTCTAATGAACTACTGATTTTGGGCGTAACTTAAGAAAATTATATGAGTAAAAAATAACAATGCTAAAAGAGCTGGAGATAAATAAACTAACTTGTATTATCCGGTAGTAGAACTCTCATTAGGAGGAAAGAAACGCTTACAAATCATCTCTAAACAATACATTAAGGTTCGGTGCACACGACGATCCTAACTCGCTCAACACTGCAACTCTATCACCTTTGTTGCGAAAGCTGCAAGTACGAGTAACTGGACTCGCCGGTCACGGGGGTTAATGTGCTCTATACAGTATGATTAAATCTGTATCACAACCGCAAATAGTGTAGAGTTGCATTGCCGTACATTTTAAGAATGGTCGTGCATACTGAAATTAATAGTGATTGTTTTTTTTTAGAAATCTATGTCATAAAAAAATGTTATATAGATAAACATAATTGATGTGTGCGAATTTAAATTGCTAACAATTTTGAATTGCATTATAGAGTTTATTTTGTCAAATTCCTAAACTACCTATAACTTTTTAACTTTCTTACGCTTTGTGATCATATATATACATGTATATGTAAATTAAACTATTTCTCGGTGTCAATTTAAGGAAAACAATTATAAATTTTAATGGAATACCAACTAAATCAATGTAGCTTATTTTATATAAAATCATATTTAAATGTATATAATCAATTATCAATTATTTAGTTAAGTAAACATAACATTCAGTATAATTTACAACAGAGACACGTACTCATTGTTGCGTATTTATTTACAATCATTATTATTATTTATTTTTTATATATGTCTTATAAATAAAATTAAGTTTTTCTATAATATAAATATTTTATTATATTTATATTTTATATTTTATCTTTTTAACTTAAATTTTAAATTTTAATTATAGTTCTGTTTTGATGGAATTAAAATATTATTTACAATTTCAAGTAAAAAATTTAAAAACCATTTTATATTAATAAAATTGTGTATATCAAATAAAAATACTAAAAGTATGTAATAATATAGTTGTAAATAGCTTTAAATATATAATATAACAGCCAGGGGTGATCTATTTTCTGGTGTAACATATTAAACATCTTCAATTAAAAGAAAAACTATACTAATGACTGAAAGTATATAGAATACCTAACCTTAATGTATATCAATTAAAGATTAAGGAGTAAAATGCATTAACAGATTAAATTATTTTATTGAAAGTTGAATATCATAGATCAAAAGAAGATAAAACGGTAAAGACTTAAATGCAATTTATTTATATATATTAAAAATGAATGGCTCTTAATTTTATTATATTACTTTTATGTATATATATGTATGTATATATGTATTATTGTTATAATTATTTTTCTTCCCAATGTATATATAAACTAAAATTCAACATAGCTGGAAAATAGGTTTAAATATAATAGTTTAATAAACACGGTAAAAAAACAATAATAGAATCTTTTGAAACTAATTTATTTAAAATATACTTAAAACATGCCTTACATGGTTTCTTTGTACAAATATTTGAATGAAACTTTGTTTACGAACACCCTTAAAAATATTTAAAAATTTTACTTTATCCTACGTCAAAACAACTAATGCAGCTAAAATGTATATATTGTACGAGTATGTTAAGTTTTTTAAATATTTATGTAAGTTAATTGGGTAAAGTTTAATTTGATTTAAAAATATTAATATACATATATATAATAATAAACAACACTAATAACAATTATTTATTACATATACGATTATATGAAATTAATTGATTATATGCGCTACATTCAATATCAGAAAACCTAAAAACATTCGGGAATATAAAACTAAAATATTTACTAAAAACGAAATAACAGATTCAATTAAAATCGTATATACATTGGAATAGAGTGCAAATTACAGTAAATAATAATATAAGTAGAACATACTATATAAAAACTTCTAAATGCACATTATACAAATATATTAAATATAATAAAATAATCCTTAACCTACTAAACCGAGTTTATTATTATTATGTTGAGGCTAGTTGAGTCAGTGTATTTGAGTACTTTTACTCTATATTAATTCCCCTCTCTACGCCCTTACTGGATTATTGTTTATCACTTCATCAGCCTACGCAATAATTGATCTCAGATCTGCATACCTTCCCGAGGAGCCTGTAACCATTTTGAGATTCGATAACGCGGTGTTGGTAAGCCAGTTTCGTCAGTTGTCAGTTTTCGTAAATACTTTTTTCAATACAACGAAGCACAGTAGTTCAACAGTCAATTTAATTGATCAAAAGTCCTAAAATTTCAGGACGTATTGACAAATTCTTTTATAAATATTCTAATTGGTCCAAATACCAAAATATATGTAAAACTATTTGTTATTAAGGAGTCGACAATAGTGTAAAGTTGGGTATTTTTCTAATTTGAAAAAATAGAACATAGGTAAAAGTCAAGTACGGCTTTGTGTCAGTTGGTTAAGGTGTGCTGATTCCGAGTTTCAAGTTTGGCAGGTCACGAGTTCAATCCCTGGTACTTGCAGTCTCAAAAAAATTATTTACGAATAATTAAATACAAGAATTATTTTCAAGACCACTGATGATGGGTATTTGGCAATACTCGAAACAGCTGTATGGTCAGCCAAAAATTCAATTAATTAAACTAATATAAAATAAATTTTTGTTATTGTGGTTCGCTACTGTTGAAAAAACCTCTTTAAAAAATTGAATGTTTTTTAATTTTTAAGCAATTATACCAAACATCCTTAAAAACCATTGATTTAGACTTTTTAATTATTTTTTGTTAATGAATAACATTTCTTTAAAAAAAATTGTTTAAAAAAATATTTTATTGTTTCAACAATTATATTATTATCTTTAAAAGGTCAGGACAGGCTAATTAGAAGAATCTATCGTCCTATTGCTGAACTGTCTATTGTCTGGCTTATTAGATTCGTTAGAGCTTTGTAGAGATCAGAGTCTTGTAGAGCTAAATTAGAATTCTGTTCAAAAGGACAGATACAATAGTATGGTTTTAAAATTGAGTAAACATTTAAAATAAAATTAGAGGCAGGGGGAGGGCGCTCGCCTACCCCTCAAAATGTTATTATTGTTTTGAATAAACATTTAATATCGTTCACAAGAAAAGTTTAAAATTTGTCTTTTTTGTGAACAAAATCTAATTTTCAAGTTTTCAATGAACTAGGGGTGAAATATACTAGCTAACATAATACAAGCCAAAAAGAAAAAGAAAAAAGTACTAAAGTGGGGTGCCTTAGCACACTTTAAAATATATAATAATATCATATCAGTATAATTTCGGACCTGGGTACACCCATGCTTAGGGTCATGTTATGTAGAGTGTCATGATCTCGTCAAAACAAAAATTATTGTTGCTTTCAATGCAAATTAAAAAACTAAAAATGGGAGAAAAACATATGTCGGCTAAAATTTGGTCATGAGAACCGAGACTGTCTGTGGCTCGTCACAAAGCAGTGTTATTCAGTAATATATGTTATGTCAACATTTCTGTCTTTTAGAAGCAAATTATTACAATTTCTGTGAGCCTATGCATAACATGCGTTTTCGTCATTGCCCAAAAGAGCCAATTTTCACGAATACATGACCCTTTACATAACATGGCCCTAAATAAAATTTTAATGGTTTAAACTACTTCTTCTGATGCCAGTTAGTTTCTTAAGCACTTTTACTCAACAGAGTTTGTGACCATTTGCACTGTAATAAGAGCTTCATAGAGTTTTGATAATAAGTTATTCAGATGAGTTTATAGAATAAGACTTTGAAGGCCACCATATCTTTCTGACGGAATATATATAGCATTTGATTTGAGAGAAAGCAATTCTGACTTAATGTGCGCTTCTACAGAATCGAACAATTTCAGCGTCCTGCCTTTGATATACTTCTGTACATTCGCTCAAGTTTTTGTGAATGTCTTCATTTCTGATGTATCATGAAACATTTAGCATTAAGTTATCTTAAAAGTCAGTTTCTTGACCTTATATTCTCTAACCAAGTGTATCTTTTGTCAAAACTTAGACCTAACTATTTTTTATTGTCATCCCCTTCTCTTTCCACATTATTATCATCCCTTCGATTTTGATTTTTATGTATTGTATGTTTTGATTTCTATGTATGTTAATTACATAGCATTCGTCTTTACAGCATTTACTATGATTCTCCACCTTCGAAAGTAACTCATTATCTTATTAATACGCAGCTCTAAATTGCTAGCAACAGAATTAGCATTTTTGTTAGCATGCATAATGCAGATATCGTTAGCAAAAAGCGAAATTGTGTTTACAGATTCCAAAGATAAATCTGCTATTGACAAATTTATAGGTCTCCAAGACACTAAAAGAGAGTACTGCATTAATGATGTCTATGTTTCTTTTTCAGACTCATATTATAAATTCCACCTAATCCCTCATTAAAGCGCTGATTTCTTCCTCAGTTGTTAAAGGTTAGCTTCCAACTTCCGTTATTAATAAAATTACAGTCGCCATTCTATTCATTTCCTCCTAATTTTGTTTATTTTCAACTGTTACAGGATTGAGCATAAATTGAATTTCTAATGATTTTGCAAAACCTTCTGCTTTTTCAAAATTGGAGATATAAAAGAATTTGTTTTCAATCGGAAGTACTTTCTTAATTTCCAGATTTCCAGACGGCAATGCCACCCGCCTCGATATAATTTAGTAAATCGCCCTATTTTTCCTTAAACGATTACGTTTTCAATTCTCTCAGCAATCTCAAAATGCAATAATGTGTGAACGAAAAAATTTTCCCTAAAAATATATCTTATATGAAAGTTTATTTTTATTTGCATATCTTATCAAAATCTTTATCAATAAACAAGTTTCATAATTATTAGGTAAATTAGATAAAGTGAAAGCAGGTACTAATACTGACAGTTGAGCAGCTTTAAATATATCATATAAAAAGATATTAATATTTTTGGGTTGGAATTTCTGTTTCGTTAATTGAAAATAAAACAAAACCATAAATTCAATTTGAAAAAGTATGTATTAGATATCATTTCAGCAAAACCAAATAAATGTGTAAACAGAATAATCAGATGACATTTGGACTATCGAAACTCCCTCATCAACAAAATACTACAGACACAAATTTATTATTGCAGTGTTTACTATTTTTAAGGAATTGAACATATATTTTTGTAAATAAACATACCAACTGTTATTTTTCAATCGGGATTGCTGTCTTATATGACGTGTAATTTGATTTAATATATATTTTTGAAAAATATAAATGCTTACTACCAGAATTACAAAAATGTTGAATTACTTTTAAAGTAATGTCATTTCCATGTCGTTTACACTGGCCGCATGTGACTCATTCAAACCAAATTAGTGATTTGAAAGTGTTTACATTCGTTGTAATTCATTTGTTCTCATTTCAAACAGCAGATTTGTCAACGTGCCTGTTGATTTGATTTTTGGCCTGTGTCCAAAAAATGTTGGATAAAGGTAAAACCTTACAATATAAACTGAAAACTTATTTTTAGCTTCGCTTAATCACTTTTTGGGAAGAAGTTCCATTAGGAGGTGCATCCTTTTCAAGGAAATGCAAACATCAAATATTTGTTTATTCTTTATTATATTTGTTTGTCAAAAACAGCTTTCTCAAACAATCAAAATGTCATAAAAATCTTTTATTTAGGGTGTGTTCAATGTATTCATTTGCATTTCGAACGTAACTGGAACTTATTTGTACAAAATCAGCAAATGGAACTCATTTGCGCATATGTGATATTGTATACGAAATCAGTCATTTGCTTCTCATTTGTGATTTCTGACCCAAATCAGTTATTTGAGGCCAGTGTAAATGTCATATAAATCTAGATTGAGTCCAATTTAATCAATCAAAAATGCTATGTCTGCTTGATAACCTCTTCAATTGAGCTTATTAATTGTAATAAATTTATTGTTATGATTTGAGTGTAACAACTATTGAATTTCTTTTAATTAAAATTCGTCAAAACAGTTTGTAATATGTATTATATAAACCGATTCAACATGAACGTTATATATTAATAAATATATAAGCGGTATTCAAGATGTCTGTGCGTCGTTGTATGTATAAAATTATTTGATTTTACAAAAACAGTTTCCTTTCTTATGATTCTGCACTTGATTTGCAAGACAATATTCAAAACCATATTTTCAATACCAATTATCTCTTGCTTTGTATTTATTTCACGTCAAACACTGTCGGACAATGTCAATATATTCTGCTTTTCACTTTTTCTCGGTATTGTTAAAATTATGCATATCGAATCTGAGTTATATTCTACAAGTTAATAAATACGAAAACAAAAATCAGCTGTTCTAAATATTTTCAAGACTCTTATGCACAAAATGTATTCACGATTATTTGAGTTTGCAATGATGCACATTCAACGTTGTACAGACATTCTGAATACCCCTATAATAGCAATAAAAGAATGGATATTGTCTGGCAAACTAGCTACATATTGATGCCAAGCAATGATTGCTGGTGTAAACATACGATATAGTAAATTTCAAAACTTTTGTCGCTTGCCACACTGTTTATAATACAACTCTGGTAGTATTTGGTGTTTGCTTCACATAAATTATAGAATTTAGTAATATAAATAGTTAGTTATTCTCGTGAAGTGTTGTTTTTATTGTAAGGATAAGTTAAATAAATTAAAATATTTAATAGATTAATAAATGTGTAATAATTATAAAAAATATTTAGATTAATTTATTGAGAATGTTTTTAATGACCAAAATTTAATTACATAAATTCTAGCTGTATTGGAATGCGTTGATTATAGTTTCTAATAAAAATCAATTGTATTTTTCTTGGTGAAGTATGAAATAAACGGTATATATTAAATTAATGCACTTAAATGATAATTCCATTCAAACGAAAATAATTTATCTAATACCGAAGAAAATTATTCAATTACAATAAAGTGACAGCAATAATCTAAATTTGTGTGGTGTAAAATTCTATTTTTATTGGTAATTTAATAATGTTGACTTAATAAGATACGAATTGTTTAACTATCGATTCAGTTTTATTTGTTCTTGTGAACAAATGTGTAATGTTATTTCCGATAATATTTTAATCATAATGTAGCGGATTAGAACAGAATACGCCTTTAAACAATTTTGCTCTGCTTGTGTTTGGTTTTTGATTACCCAAAAGAAGAAAGTAATTTATATATTATTTGACGCCTCACTTTAAAAATAGAAAGTGGTAAAAAAATGTAAACAAATCGACAATACATATTGTATCTTAAGTTTAATATTTGTTAAAGCGGTGATATATACCTTCACTTCGTTGAATGAGTTTAATGAGGTTAATGTTTCCTTATACGCGCAGAGTTCTTATTAATACGACACTACACAATAATAATTAATAAACTATGTAGAATTGCTTTATTTCTTTGTTAGACTTTAGTTTTCGGAATAAATTAATTGTGTTTTTGTAATGGTAATTGTTTATATTTATTATTTTTTTAATATTTTCAAAGCGTAGATGTTGTTGTTTAGAATAAAGAAAAAATAATTGTATTAGTTCATTTTTTATAAGATTAATGTGCTGAGATGAAGGTTAAATATTAATTGACATTTTAATGCCGCTTGTTACATACACACAAAAAATTAACTCGGAAAGATTCAATGTTTGTTGAACTTGAGGGACCGACGACAGTTATTGACCTTGTGCAATATTATTAAAAAAATTATATTTATAATATAATAGGGGCTTCTATAAAATTATTGTATAGGTCATAATATATTATAATATTCAAGTGATATAAAAAATTATTAGCCCATAAGACTACTATCCAGTTAAACGCCTTATGAAGAGAATTCGTCACTTCACGTTAAATTAGTTTCAAAATTTATTAATGTTCAGTTACAGAGTAACAATATTTTTATTTTTTTTTATTTTTAAGTATTAATTAAAATCAATTTCAACATCTTTGTATGTATTTTTTATAAAAACTTTATAAAAGTAAGCGACATGTAAATGATCGGATAACATTTTCACTGTTATCGATTTCTATGCTAATTTTTGTCAAGATCTACAATATTGTTTTGCTATTATTTGTTTATAATTATTTAATTAAACCCAACGCCAATATCATTTCCCTTTTTTATATATTTTTATATATATTATATATATTTATATATATTATATATATTTATATATATTATATATATTTATATATATTATATATTTTTATATATATTATATATATTTATATATATTATATATATTATATATTTTTATATATATTTTATTTCAAATTACTACTTCGTTTAAATCGTTTCTAAGATAAAACAGGAGATGGTTGCGAGCCAACAAGTTATGTCAATGAACAAATATTTAAAGATTTGGCATATGTTTGCACCTATATATTGCCTTTAATTTGGGTTAATTCAAATAAAAATCAAGCAAAATGTAATACTCAATCATTTAAGTCATATATGCATTATTTTAGACACTCCTTGAGCACATGGTATACAAGGTAAGCCTTTGTATACAGGCAGAATTTATATCAAATATAAATATAATAAGAGCTTTCTAGCTTCAACTATATATACTTGTATATCAGATTAGATTCCGGATATAATTTATATTTTGTTTAAGTTACATCTTATTTGTGTACTTCGTTTAATGTTAATATTATTTATCTTTAAACTAATTATTATTATTATTGACATGTTCAGAAATAGCACTTATGAATTTAGTCTAAACACAAGATATTTCCAATTACTACGATCGCGCGCTTTTGCTCTTAGCTCATTAAATGATTTGTTCGTTTCTTTACTAATGGTTCTTTTCCATATTGTCCTCGGCCGACCGTGAATTCTTCTTCCCTTCTTCAAATTTCGGTGTTTGACTTGCGAAGAGTATGCCCTAGCCATCCGTATTTCCTCTGAATTATTTTTTTGTCAAATGGCTCTTGGTTAGTTCGTGTCATGAGGCGTTCAGTGCTAATAATTCGTGGCCACCATATTCTTAAAATCTGTCGCAGACTTCGATTTACAAACGTTTACAACTTATTAGGGATAGCTGTAGTCACATACCAAGTCTCAGATCCTGTCTCAGATTTTTTAAAGGAAAATAAATACTGTTATTGATTGCTATTTAAATCACAATGGTATTAAAAAGACTTCTTTATAAATTATTTTCCATAAGTGGGATCCGATACTAGGGTGTTCTGCACATGGGCAAATATACATTGGTGGCTACAAATACAGTTAATCTATAAAATGGTTGTTTAAAATTCAGAATATTTATTGATTCACAAATATATAAGTAAACATTTATTTATTTCATATTTTTAAATTTATTACATGCTAATTATATGTTACGAAATATAAATTAAATATTTTAAATTAAAAAATGAACTAAAATTTGTTTTTTAAATAGTCAAACCTCGAGCACTGGCGAGTGTAGTATATATTTACTTTATAATCATTGTCTATTCTTTAATATTCTAAGGGTCATAGGGTTCAGAAAAGTTATGGTATAACATGTTACAACTGTCATTAATTTTGTATTTATTAATTAAAAACTAGTGTGTATATCTTAAACACTAGTGTGACAAAAAACTGAGAGCATAAAATTAAGAAAGAAAACATATTGAACATTTTCCAGATTATTTATAAATCAATTTTTTAATTGTTAATATTTCTCACTGTATTCGTAGTGTGTATACAATATAAGCTTATCGTTGTATTCATATCTGTTCTATTGTTTTTCCATTATTTGTGCATTAATGTAAACAACTTCCACGGCTTCCGTGAATTGTTTTTGTTTATTTGCTGAACTTGTATCTTTTAAAATGAATTGAAAACACAATTTCTTAAAAGTATATGAACATTAGGTCGGAGAGTAAAGAGAGCGAAAGTGACCGGAGTGATTAAAAGCAGCGCATAAATTTCGAATCATTTTCACAATCTATTGATTTGGTTTCAATACATTGTCGGAACTATATGCTATAATACTGATATATCAATTGCTGATTTAAGTAATATTTTATTATTTTAAAAAAAAGATCCAGCGATTTAATTTACTAGAACATGAAACATGTTTTCTAATTCCATTAAAGTCTGGGTGAAACACTGTTCATATAGTCACATTTGCTGTCGCCGCATAAATAATTGCCTATTCCATATACGTATATATAATAATATTATATAAATCAATAATTTAAAAATATTATGACATGAAATTTTGCATACATTTCCCAATCTATAGTCCATTCTTTTAAAAATATTAAAAAAATGTTTACTATATATTTTATTTGTAACTAATAAAAATTTTATTGTGGTGTTATATTTTGTACTAATCCATTTTTTACTTATATGGACTGTAATTAAACAGAAATTAATAAAAATAAAACAAAATAGTTTTAAACAAACTGCTTTTTGTTTCTTTGCAGGTACCAATTTTACTACAATAGTTCTTAAGAAAAATATATACAGCTGGTTGGTAGTGTGTGGAAGTGAAAAGAAATGTTACATCTGCTATGATGCGTTACTCAGATATTTCACGTGATTTACCTTCAGATAATTTAAGATATGTTGAGGTATGTTTGCAATTTGAATTGTTTTATCTGCTATTAATATTATGGTGTTATTCACATTACTATAGCTTGGTAATGAACTTATTTATAAAAATTTACGGGAAGAATCCCCAACGAATGACTCGCCCAATTATGAGTTCAGGGAATCATATAACAACCATCCAAACTTAAGCATCAATCAAAATCAGCGTCCTTTTACTGAAAACAAAACTAATGGTCACGATTCTGAATTGGAAGGATCAGGACTTCGAAACAATTGTGGTCACAATTCAAAACGCTATTCATGTAGAAGTAATGGCACAATTAATGGGGCTGCTACTATTTCGTACGTACGGCCACGCAAGGATAGTATTAAATCAGTTCAAAGTTGTCATCTTGACACTGATAGATTGACTTTCTCTGGAAGCAATACTATTAACATTAAAAATACAAGACGAAAAAATTCCATTGGATGCCTAAATACATTTTCCTCATCTCCAGAAACTTCGGAATATTATTATATAAGGTAAGCAAATTAATAGATCGTCAATTATATTTTGAAATATATATATATATTTTATTTATTTATTTTCATATTTTTATATAAAATTGAAAATTGAAGCAACACGTTACCAACGAATAAATCCCAAAGTTTACCAGCACATTCATCAATCAAGCGATTAGATTCCGTCACATTAAATGCTCTTCGTGTCTCAGCTGAAGAATTGGCTAATCAAATAACTTTACTCGACTTTCCAATATTTAGTGCAATACATCCGGATGAATTGACAAGCTGTGCATGGACTAAGAAGGAAAAGAATATAACCACTCCTAATATTGTTGCATTTACAAAAAGATTTAATCATACCAGTTTTTGGACAGTACAAGAAATATTAAGTGGTGATCAGCCAAAGCAAAGAGCTGAAATTTTGACACATTTCATAAAGGTAATGAAATTTAATAATTAATTAAAAATTTAGTTAAAGGCTACAAATTTTCTTTCAAATCTTTTCTCATCATTAGGTTGCAAAAAAATTACATGAGCTTAATAACTTGCATTCATTGTTTGCCATTGTATCAGCTTTACAAAGTGCTAGTATTTATCGTTTGAAAAAAACTTGGGCGTTAGTCTCAAAAAAAGATAAACAGCTATTTGAACGATTGAATGATATTTTTAATGATCAAAACAATTGGGAAAATTTACGGCGATATTTAGAAAGTCTGCGCTTACCATGCATACCTTACTTAGGTCTGTTTCTTACTGATTTAATATATATTGATTTGGCACATCCTTATAAGGGTGGCCTAGAACCAGAACAACGAAGACATAAGATGAACAACATTTTAAGAGTTATAACTAATTATCAACAATCCAATTATACTCATATTCGACCGACTGAAGAAACTCAAAAATATCTTACATCAATAAGGTACATTGAGGAATTACAAAATATATTTGAGGAGGATCAATATAAGTGAGAATATGTGACCGACCTTTAAATATAATAAGTAAAACAATTTTTCCTTTTAGAAAATCCTTAAAATTAGAACCAGCGTCACCATTGGGTCCCAGTTCTTCATCGTGCAGCTCAAAAGAATCATTTAGTGCGGATTCAATTACACCAGCACTGGCATGTTTAAATCTCTCGCCAGCTAAAACTATTGGATCAATGCGAATAGCAGGAAGCAATAAATTTAATCCTGGTCATCGTAAATGTCGAAGTTTAGGTACAAAGTAAGTCAAAAATTGTTTTTCAAAACGAAAAAATATTTATTTTGCAGCCTGAATGATATATGCCATTATTTTTTCTTTTAAAATGCCTTCTTCCGCAACTGCTTCTGTTCACGATAAAATTTCACCATTTAATCATTGGAAACAATATGATGTATTTAATAATTTTTTTGTAAATGGCACATTCTTTAAATATTTTTTATTTCTATTGCTCCTCATGTCATAATAAAGATTGCGTAGCACAAGTTTGCCACGGAATTTTTACAAAAAATGTCGGTGTTCAATTCAAATGATTGCGCCAGGCATCGGCACCATTTGTCGTTGCAAATGTCGGTGAGTTCGATTTTTTATGAAGAATAATTTATACGTTTTTTGTGTAATTCAGTTTAGCTTTTAAATATCAATATATTTTTATTTCAAATGGGGACTTGTAATATAGGTGGCGCTTCTTTATAAGAAGAATAATACATACAAACATTTGGTGTTTGTGGTTGTAATTTTAGTTCCATACTAGGATCTGCGAAGAAGTATATGAAAGAATCACAAGATTATACATTGGAATAGAATACAAAATGGTTTTGTATTTGGTAAGAGGTACAAGTACCACACCTGAAAGAGGAAAGTGTAAGAGAAGATATTGAACCTTGCTCAAGTTTAGATACAGGAAACTTGCCACCTCAATGAATCTATAAATGAATAGCTTTCAAGTGCGGGTTTGCAATTTTATAGGTTGTTGCTTGTAATTATTAATACTGATATAAATACCAAAAGAAAAAAGGCGATAACATACATAACTTACAAAGGACTATTTAATATTTTCCGCTTTACAAAATACTGCATATTCATAAGATCATGTGCAATTGGTTTGAAAAAGTCTGAACGTAGAAACAAGTAGTTCATTTGCTTAATTAAATGATTGAATAAATGAAATTAATCAACTTAAAGTCGGAAGTCAAAGTTTAACAATTGTTCGTTTAAATCTTAATAAATTTATACTTATCTAACATATACACTCATAAAAATTTCATAAATATGTAATACCATATAATACTTTGAAGTCTATCTCTTGAATCATACCATAACACATAAGTATAATTTAATTTTTTGAAATGGGTGTGAAATTTCTACGCATTAAAATAAAATTATATCTTTTATTTAAAGCACTGCATTTACAATAACGCAAAAAAAGTAGCTTCTGTTTAGAGGCGTGTAAAAAATCATTTTAAGCAGGAAAATTTATATAAAGACTAATTTGAAAAAATCCATCATATCTAGTGTAAAATAAGGGATCATGATTTTATAAAGAATGTGCAATAATTAGTCCGCACTACCCAGGTGAACTTATTTAGTTATAGCACACCTGAATAGATCATTGGTTGTAATCATTTGTTGCACTCATACTTTGGCATACATATTTACCACCGCACACTTAAAATTTCTTATAGATTTACCTATAAAATGTTGAAAATGTTATACTTTACATTTGGTAGTGTACGAATATATTTTCTATTTATCTATTTGTTAAAGCATGGTGAAAAGTGATGACCAACTGCCTTTCGAAATTGTTAATGTTTATCCAATTGATAAGAGTGCTAATTAGTAACTTCTTGTTTTCATGCCAACTTTATACATTATATAAAATGTTTTTACTATATATAGTTTATAATATATATAGTTTTCTTACTAGAGCTTCCTTTACTATCGTACAACGATTCGTTACCACACGCTAAACATCGATAAACATCAAATTTTTAAACGCAATCTGCTACGTTGATAAAGGGAATTTATTTTGGCAGTATCTATATTTCAAATTGTTCTTCAGACTTGTTATTCCATACATATTTTCACGGTGGAATACCGTAATCTATGCATTCACACAGATAGTATTTAGTTGTCATTGTCTTTAACTCTACAAGTTAAGTAATTTTGTCATCATATATATATATATATATATATATTATATATATATGATAAGTAATATCGAAAACCACAGTGTGAGACTTGAACCCACTAAAACCACCTCTTAGGAATGAATGGAGAAGATTTCCATAGCATTGAGGAAACTTCATTTCAGTAATCAGAGTAGAGAGATGTGAACATATAGGCTTAATATATGTAAAAATCTATATAAAACTTTTGTCAATAATTCTGCCTGATTATTTAATACAAGAAACAATAGAATTTGTTTATGAAGAAATGACATATGTAGAAATTATTTTTATTATAACATTAAAAACATAGGTTTGCACAAAAGTATACATTTTTTATATTAATAAAGTATATGTTATATATTTTAATTCATATTTATAAAATAATTTTCAATAATTTTGCCTCTAAAAAGTATGTATATATAAACTTTTATTTGCAGTATATTTGGTAAAGTTTCTCACAATCATGAAATTGCAAGTCATTTCACTTCTGCAATGGTTTATGCTGGTGTTAATGAAAGCGTTCAATCCAGACATCCGTTAGATGATTCTCTGTTGGAACAATACAATACGTATGACGGAACAGGAGAGAAATGTTGTAATAATATGTCGGCAGGTGTTTTATGTCCATATGATGCAAATAATATTGACTTAAAGCAGAGGTCGCCTTGTTGGCAAACGTTTTGCATTCAGGGATGTGTGCGTAGAAAAACAGTACAAAAAGAAGGACGGAAACCTGCGGTAGCATCGTGGCAACGATACTGGCTACAATTTTGGGCTAATTCTTTGGTATATTTTCCACCGAAATCATTTAAGGGTAGTTCTCGTATTGATTTTAAACGTGAACCATGTAAGGTTTGTCCTTTAGATGGTTGGTATGCGCACATCATTGATAATCCAAAACATAAAAATACCTTTGAATTGTACAACAGTGCAATTGGAACTGTTTATAAATTTAGGACCGATAGTCCACAGGCGACGCAAATGTGGACTAATGCAATATGTAAACTTGCATCTGAACGAAATGTACCGATTCCTATGACAACGAATCTTATGTCATTTGAGTAACAGAGCACGAGTAAATTGTAATGATTATGGCTGAATTCTCAACGTAAAAACTACATCAAACTATTAAAATATAACGAATATTTAACTTTTACATAAATTAGATACTAGTAAATAATATCGCATTATTTTTATAGTAGAGCATGATATTACATGTATAATAATTTTTAGTTCTATTTTCTAATCAATATTAATGCCTTTAAAATCTTATTGTTGTGCGTGGTATACTTAAATGTTTAAAATCCTGTAAACAGAAATTAATTTTTATTACAACACTTAAAAGCTGTTATGTTTTAAAAAAAATGTTTTTCCAAAGACTGACAATAAAATAAATTTATGAATGAATGATATTACAAAAATTACATTAACTCATAACTCATAACATTAAATAACATCGAGATCTGAATTTTCTTTTGAAAAAAAACAAAAACACTCGAATATGGTTTTAAGTATTTGATTTAATAATAAGTTTTTATAGAATATATAGATTTAAGTTTGTACATAGATCATCATTTTATATATGATCATTATAGCGAACTAGTAGTGCAACGCATTTAAAACGCTAACTGCTCATTTAACGAACATTTGAACAAATTTATTTTAGTTTTCTAAAATTTGATAAAATCACATATTTTTAATATTTAAAGCATGAAATAAATTAGATATAATTTGCAAATCTATCGGAAATTATTCTAGTAAATTTTTGCTTAATGTCATAAAATATATTTTATTAAGATTTATGAAACTTATTTAGTGTTTTATTTTAGTAAACCAGAAAAGCATAGTTTAAATTTAAATTTAAAGTGCATCGTGCACATAGATGTGTCTGCTAATTATTAATTATTAAAATATGTAATAATAAGAAAAATATATATGTGTTAAAAATAAGTTATTTTGATAAGATAAATTTGTCACTTAATTAAATAAATAAATTGTGTTATACACAGCGCTTTATATAATGGAAAATTATATATGTATTAAACACTCGAAACATTAAAAAGTTGAAAATAAATTATAGTATATTTATATCTTATATTACAAAGTGAGAATTTAATATTAAAAAGTACAAAAAATTATGTTGCTTTTTATGCTGACTTTGGCAAATGTTTTAAATTGAATGCAATGCAAATTTAAAATTTTTACAATAGACAGCTCACTGATAAATCTGTAATAAAGTAATAGATATGCAATGGTTTGCAATATTATATAATGTGTAGATAGAAATTTCGTTGATTTAAATTTGCAGTCAGGAATTGTTTTTATCAAATACACAGATTTGCAGCCCTACAGTCGATCATATGCTACAATGGTAAAAATAAGCGATTAATATAGCAATGTATAATTATTCATTAAGAAAAATGACACTTCTAAAATGGAGAGAAAAACTTTTTGAATCGTAATTGTTTCTCCAACGCAATTTTATGTAGCATAGAAAAATGTAGAACGCTTTTTACAGCATAATATATTGATTAGTTAGGTTATTATATCAAATCCAAAAAATTTAAAAATTTTCTTATTTATAATTAATGAAACAATCTATAATTAATTTTATTTTGCGTTGTTTAGGATATATTGAAAGCGTATATATTAAAAGCGTTTTTATTAAAAATTGTTTTGGTTCATTTTCTCTAAATTGCATATTCGTTACTTAAAGGTATCATAAAAACAGTTTTTTAGTTTTATATATTTATATATATTGCTTTTTCTTATATAAAAATATAATATACTTTATAATTTTTTGGCATCAGAGGGTATTATGACTTCAATGGCGAAATATTTATAGGAAATAAGTATACATATAAATAAATATCATTTAAAAAATCCTTCAAATTATAATGTATATCATATGTATATTAATAATTTGATTAGATTTGTGTAAGTTGTATTGCTGTTGAATTTTCACCTTTTTCGTCATTTTATCTCTTTAAACGTTTTTAAGAAGTTCTACGTAAAACCCATGCAATAACATAACACGAATCTTATGGGTATTACAAATTTGCGTTTATAATTGTTTATTGAAATAATGGTATTGTATGCGGCAATATCTTATCGTTATGCAAAAATTTCGATGTCTACCCACAAGTTCATATGAATTTCTATATCAAAAAAGTGAATTTTAAGTAAACAATTATCCTAATAAACTTTTTAAAAAACATTAATCACACTACGAATTAGTAACAAAATAAGCTTATTATATAATACAGTTTATATACATATATATATATGTATATATATTTGGTCATTCAATAATATTTAAAACTAAATTGCCTTATCCACTTTGTAGCTGAATGAATAATAGTAATTCGTGTACTAAAAATTGTTATTGCTCACAAATAAACAGTTAAACTGATGTGGTGAATTTTAATGGATTGTATAGTGTGGGGAATAATATATTTTGGTGTTTAAGAAATTTGCTATTTAAACGAAATAATTATTATTGTAAAGAAAGTATATTAAAATAGTTTGCCAATATAACGTCGCAGCCTTACTTATCGCCAAAAATATTAAATATTTATATATTATTAAAAAAATGGAATTGAAGGTTTGTGTTTAAAAAGTAACTAAAACTCTTATTCTTAAAAGAATTTATTAAAAAAATTATTGTAGATGGTACGAGTGGCGTTAGTTATATTGTTATTAAGTTCGATAAATCCCGTTTTTGGAAGTATACTGAATAATTCTAAAAGCACAGTGTGAGCTTCAAGTGAATGTGTAATTTAAATTAATATTTTGTTATTTATACCTTTAGTATAGAACATACAGAATCCTCTGATTCGCACAAAGATGGTTTCTGGTCACAAAATGTTACATGGAAATCGCGTTGGGTGAAATACTGGCGTACAAAAGCAATATATGTTCCAGTTTGGAAAAAAGTTTGGGGACCAATAGTACAAAATGAATGGGTTCCACTACCTAATGCTCCACCAGGCTGGCAAAACAGAGGGTTAGAAAAACATATTAAAAGCGTTGATTCATAAAAAAAACCAAATTTATTTATAATCAAATGAGTTATTTGCTTTTTGTAATTTAAATTATTCTTGCCAAATTAAAATATAGACTATGAAATAAAGAAAAAATTTTAACTTTTAAAAAGGGAGGTTAATACATTTTAAAGTGTTCATTAAGGTCCCCTATTAAAACCTGCATTATTTCATTAGTATGCTTAACAAATTAAACCGTTTTTTGTGCTGTTATTTGAACTTCTATTCAATAAAATAAAACAAAATTATTTAATATTTACAATAATTTATTTTCTGATACTTAATATAGTTATAAGTACAATTATTTTTATAATATTTCAGTTCCTATATAAGCTCTATCATTTTAATATATCATATTTAAAAAAAATGAATAAAGAATTTATTTAGTTTAGTGAACAAACTTAAAGTTAGCGACTATTTATATACAAGGGGTTGGCAGACATAAGGTATTACAGAACTAAAAATTGATGGCATTTTATATAAAATAAATATTTATTTACGTTGTAGGAAACTGAAGTTTTTGGTTATGAGTATCTGGTACTTGGAGATAATTTATCGCTTTTTGGTCCGTAGGCTCAACTTGTTTAAGTTGTGTTGTCTTTGTTTCTGATACAGATTTGTCATCTCGTTTCCATACTACTCTATCTTTCGCATTACCACTGCGATCCCAACCATGTTCCTCATGATGATGATGGTGATCGGGTGTTGGGAACCATTCTGAAATAATGACAGGCTTCCAAATTTTCTTCCATGCAGGGACCCATATGTCCTTGTATCCGGGTACCCAGATTTGTTTCCAACCTTCCTTCCATTGCAATTTCTTATCATCAACCCAAATTTGCTTCTTAGAAGGCTTCCATATTTGCACCCAATCTTCTTTCCATTCCAGTTTTTTATCTGGAACCCAAATAAGTTTCTTTGCTGGTTTCCAGATTTGTTTGTAATCTTCCTTCCATTCAAGTTTCTTGTCATCAACCCAAATTTGTTTTTTCGCTGGTTTCCAAATCTTTTTCCAAGCTTCTTTCCAAGCAAGTTTTTTACTTGGCACCCATATTTGCTTTTTGGCTGGTTTCCAAATTTTTTTCCAATGAGATTTCCATATTAGTTTTTTCTTCCACAAATCGTGACTTGTGTATTCCCAGCCTTCGTGATCTTTTCCCAAATATTTTTCACCTGGTATACCAACCTATAATGAAAAGATAAATAGAATATTATTTAACTTTTTTTCCTTTTTATCTTACGTTTGTAGGTGACAGTATATACTGTTAAAAACGTTTTCACTATATATATCTTCTTATACATATATAAAATTTATTTTGGTCGAAAAAATTTTCTTTAAATAGAATATACCATAAATCAATAATGCAAATCAATTTTATATTTTTAGCCGATTTTGCACAAAGCAGTTCAAAGATAATGTATTCTTCAAATTTCGAAATTTTTAAAATAAATAGTTAAAATTATACCTTAATCCATTCTGGAGTCCAATATTGCTTCCATTCAGGCACTTGTATCTCCTTCCAAGCAGGAACCTGTATGTCTTTCCATACTGGAACCCAAATTTGTTTCCAATCAGGAACCTATGGTAGAAATATTGAAATATAAATGTAAATATAAAATCTTATCTAAATTCTTAATTAAGAAAATAGCTTAAAAAATTTCGTAGAAAAATTTATCGAAGAAATGAAGTGCTGACCTGTATTTCTTTCCAGGCAGGCACTTTTGTTGGCACCCATATAGGTTTCCAAATTTTTTTGTAGGCAGGGACTTGGATTTCTTTCCAGGCAGGTACTTGAATTTCTTTCCATACTGGTTTCCATTGTTGTTTCCATGCAGGAACTTTTATATCTTTCCAAGCAGGTACTTTTATTGGTACCCAAATGGGTTTCCATATTTGCTTCCATTTTGGAACCCAAATCTGCTTTTTAGCTGGTTTCCAAATTTTTTTCCAACCTTATAATTTAAATTGAATAATCAATGTTAAGTACAACGTTTTAAACGTTTTAAAATAAAAAGAAATTTGATGCTTTTATCAAACCTTCTTTCCAAGTAACTTTTTTTTTCCAAAATCCCGGATCATGTTCATGTTCGTGATGATGGTGATGATGATGCTCATCTATGATGTCAATGTGAGCATCATTTCCAAAGTCAATTCGTTTTTGTAAAACATCTGCGCTATTCTGCTGTGTGGGAGAAGAATGCTGATCTAAAATCGCCTTACTTGAGACTAAGGCAATGACCGACAGTGTTTGAAGTACAATGCTCTACAATTAATAGTAAAATACACAAAAGGAATATTATAATAATATTTCATTTAATTAATAACATATTTAATAAACATAAATAAATTAAAATTTAAGAAGGTTAAAGCTAAAGTTAAAAATGTTTGCTTAATCCTTTGCGACGTTTAAATATCCTTTATTAAGATTTACTTAGAATTTTCTATATTAAGTTTCTTTATGTTTAAGTCTTTTATTAAAACAGACTTGATTAATAATTTTTTTTTTTTAAAGTACACATCAACTAAAATTAGTATAATAATAGTATAATGTAAAAATTATATTCATTCAGAAACTTTTTTGAATATATGTGTATTTCAACGCAGACTGGCCTTTCAGATTTAAAGATAAATAAAATTTTGATTTCTATTTTTTCTAGGTTTTCTATCCGATAGTCTTGATTTGAAGTGACATGTGTCGAACAGGATGGTAGTTCAATATTTCATGTGTTCAGTTTCAAGCTTGCCATTTTACAATATAGATTATTTGACAATTTGCAAGAAATATCGTGACAACGGTATTTCACATCGAATTCTTTGTAAATGAGGCTTATTTTGCACTCGATATTTTTGTTGATAATCAAAATTTATACTTTAGAAGTACTAAAAACCTATAAATAACTGTCAAATGTACCTGTATAGTTGACACCTATTTTATCAAAAATTATAAAAGTGTGACACAAACGGTCATAGTGATCACTATCAATTTTTTTGCCGTTACATTGAATACATTGATGTGATAGAAATGTGGTTTAAAAGAGGGGTCCCACAAGGTACACAGAATCTCTCGTTTTGGCTTTGTTGCATGAAAAATTTCTCGATTTGTCATGTCGAACTTTTTTTGTGTATATACAAACAATTCTCAAAGTCTCAATGCTTTAAAAGGGAACATCTGCGAAGTTATGGTAAAGATATTGTCGGATATGTACCGACACAAAGCCTTAAAACAATATTTTCAACTTTGGAAATAAAAAACAAATAATAATTATTAGGGATCAGATTACTAGGGATATTTTTCTAATGCAATCAAACGAAACGTACATATCCCCACCAAGTACTCTAATTTTTTTTCCACAAAATATTTTTTAAAATATAGCTATATATTATATTATCTTATATATATAATTCTTCTGTACGTGTGTTGACAGTGAACTCCTCCTTAACGGCTGAACCGATTTTGATGAAATTTTTTGTGGGTGTTCAAGTTGATTCAAGGAAGGTTTAGATTCACAATTTGGCCCACTGGATAATGTCTTTTTAATTAATTTTTTTTTTTTGTATCCATACACATTTATATTAGAAATTTAAAATTTATTCCTGCTTACTTTGATTTGTTTAAAAAGTTTAAAATCATTAAAATGAATCGTAAAACTGCCGTTGCATTAAATGTCTAATATAAATGTATATAGATACCAAAAAACTGTATAATAATTAAAAAACCGTTATCCAGTGGACCAAATTGTGAATCTAAATTATTGTTGAATTCACTTGAACACACACAAAAAAAAAATAATTATATATATAAAGATATAAATAACGTACAAAAAATAATGCCACGTCTTCGTGGACGAGGAGGAAATATTGGTCGACGGAGTCGGAATTCACAATTACTCTAGAACTGTCGGTTAAATAGATCGGCAGAAAACAATGAAAATGTAAGAAACCAGGATACAATTACACGTACTAATGAAAGTCAAGAGCAACGCAACGAACGCCAGGAAAATTAATTGCAAGGGGAAACAACGTTCGCTGGGTCAGCTAGTAAATATATATAATGAAAATTTTTAAGTAAAATTAAGTGACAAATATAATTTGAAATCAATTTGTGTTATATTTCCGAAATTTATGGTGTACTGATTAATTTTTTTAGTAAAATTTAATAGCAAATTTAAATCAGAAATAAATAATCAAGATTTATAATGTATAATTTGAATGATTGAATTGTTTATATTAAAATTAAAATTTAATCAATTACATTTAAAACACAATTCATTTTACAAATTCTGAAATCCCAATGAATCCCCATCTTTTTTTATTCTAGTAACTCAAAAAAAGTGTAAATGAATGACCCATAAACATGAATGACAGATTTTCAAAAGTTTCAAGCTATCATTTAATTGAGTTCATACGGAAATGTTTACAAGGAAAAAATTCAGCGAAGGTAAGGAATATTAATATGGGGACCATTCATCAACATTTATTTTTGACCTCTATCTCCACTCTGCGGTACAATAAATAAAAACGACTGGAAATATAATCATAGATCGGAAGTGACAATCGCTTAAGCATTGACGTAATTGGTATTACCTTACCTTACCTTAGTATTACCTTACAAACATTTTGTCAATATAAAATCAGCAGCTAGATATATTGGACTAATTAATGGATATAATACAAAATATTGTTTGATATTAAAAAATCAGTAGAAAAAATCCACAAATTATACGAGTTTAAATTAATCGAATATTCAAGATTGCTTATAAGCAGGGAGTAGAAATGCTTTGCTAATACAAATTTATTAATATCAAAGCTAAATATTACAAAATGGCTATATGACTATATACAAATCTAAAATCTAGGCAATACTTGGATTAGACATAGAAACTAAGAATTTTCAAATGACAGATCATGGTCCAAAACAACACAAGTTCAGAGACATTTCTTAATAAGAAATAGTGGTGAGTTGTTGAAGTTAATCAGAGCCAAAAATATTATTAAATTGATCAAAACTTAAAGGTTTAACATAGATTATGATTTAGATAAGATTAGATCAACCTTATTTAGAATCATTCTAGACTATACATCAAAAGCGACAAAGATAAAGAATATCCGCGTATGTACTAAATAAATTTTATTGATAATAATGTGAGAGCTATTACATTGAGAAACAGAAGAAATATAGCAAAGAACAGAGAAGAAATTAGGAAAACAGTAGACGATACTAAAACCCATACCGGGGCATATAGCTAACAACCCGGTATGGGATGTAACAACAATTGGGTTGTTAGTACTTATTATTATTTCCATACTCCATTAGGAGCTTAAGGAGTGTACAAAAGTTTTCCACTGGTTTATATTTTGTGCCATTGCTCTTAACTTGTTAAACGATTTGCCCGTCTCCTGTCCTTCTCCAGGTCATTGTTGATCTGCCTCTTCGCCTAGTCCCCTGGGGGTTCCAAGTAAGTGCAGCATGCGCGATATCTTCATAAGGCTTACGCAGTGTATGTCCAATCCAACCATATTTCTTTCTTCTAATCTCGCTGTTTACGTTTGTTTGATGCGTTATTCTTCATAACACTTCATTCAAAATCGTTCTAGGCCACCATATTTGTAATATGTTGCGCAGACATCGATTGATAAATGATTGCAATCTTCTTTCGATCTCGGAGTTAGCAAGCCAGGTTTCCGATTCATATACGCATATCGATTTGACGCATCCATTAATAATTTTTACCTTAATGTTGGTACGTATATTGTGGGTCCGTCATATGTTACGCAACCTACCAAATGATACTCGCGCTTTTTGAATGCGGCTATAAGCGTCTTTTTACGCACCTCCATCTACCGATAGAATGCTCCATAAGTAAGTAAAGCTCTCGGTGTCTACGATGTGATGTCCATTGATTGTAACCGAGTTGAGTTTTTGGTTTTTATACGCATTGTGATGTTAGTAATAACAGGACAGAAATGGTTAAATTAAATTTAACAAATATACAGTAGATCTGTCTATAAAACTGATTCACATAAGACGAAATGTCTTAACACGATAGCAAAATTGTAATCGTGTTTATACAATACACTAAAGATGCATAAAATATTGATCCACGGCCATAAAAATTAATGTCCCATAGTGTTTTAAACGTGATTATTAAAGTGAGTTAGTTTAAATATAACAAGAAAAATTTTTTAATTTGGACTGTGAACGGCTATGTATTGGTTAATCTATGTTCCAAATAGACTGCAATTTTAGAAAGTCGAAGAGCAAATTGACGTTATGCGGTTTGGTGTTTTTATTATTCAATTAAATTCTTTAAATAACTTTCACCATTCCTCTCACAAGTGTCAACACCAATGTCATTACTAAACATTAATTAACGTTGAATACTCATCAATGTCGCTGGTGTGTCGCGTGTAAAGAACTATTCTTTCATAAAGATTCTTTGCAAAAATGGTGAAAAGTGTAAACTTTTTCAAGATTTATTGATATACACCACAAGGCGAGTTGAAAAACTTTATTTCAAAATTAAAAGTGTAACAAAATTAAAATGGAATATATCATTTTAACGTAATATTTATCAATATTAATACAATAAATACTGCATAGCATTGAAAGTACTTCTCTTTTTAATATGAATTCCCTTTCCAAATATATGCATATATAATATTAGAAACGTATCTTTTTATTTTATTACTCATACATTCCATTTATTAGCACTAGCCCCAGTCCCCGCATCAGCAATAAATCAAATATTTATTTAATAATTTAAGCTTATTTTGTGATTTTGATGGTCTATACATCTCTAAGCTAAAGTTTTTAAATAGGTCATTAGTAGTTTTGATGTGGGTGAGGTCATAGAGTGTAATTTTGCATTTCATTTTGTAAGATTGTGTAATATCCTTTTTTGGACATTTCTCTTTTGGTTGAAATTGTTACGAAATCACCAAATATGTTGAACTTTCCTAAAAAGTGCGATTGGCATTGAAAAGTTTTTTGAATATGAAATTATTTGTGCAAATCCCATTAAATCTATTTGAATACGTTGACCTTATATTTGTGGTAGGTTAGGAAATTAATTTGCAAAGCAGCAGAGGAATGATTGTAGGCGAAAATTTGACATGGCTCAAAAATTGAAAAATTGAAAAATTGATCTTTTGCAACTTTTTACCTATGGTCTGGTCTAATGATACAATGAACTATGTTGTGTAGGTTATGCCATAAGTTTTCGTGATTGATATTTCAATAATGAGTTGCATATTTTGCTTAATTTGAAATAAATTCACCAAAAATAGAAGAAGAAATTTTATGGAATCAAATTAAATGTTGAATATTGAATTTGTTTTTTATATAGTTTAGTTGTATATTTTTTTATCGTTTTATTTGCAAACCAATTTAATTTTTCTATAATAATCATTTAATTCAAAACACGTAATAAAAATGTGTAATTTTTTAAGACTTAATATTTTAATGAACTATGGTGGCTAGCAAACATCACGGAATATTTATTAAACACCCAGATGACTGTCAAGTGTTTAGACTTTGATTTATGCGGCTTACTTATCAAGAAGCAGGTTTTTAGAATACGATTGGTAATGCAATTATTTGGTGCACAAATAAAATTTAATAATTATTAAAGAAATTAAATTCTTTTTTCACGTTCGTTTTGGCGAAAGAAACTAAATTTTTAATATAAATTAAAGTTTTCAATGGAGAGGTTTTTAATTAACAGAAGTAATATTGCAACAAAAAAAATTATTTTATTATTTTCAATTAATGAAGTTTCGATATTGGAATTATTTCATATATTTAGTTATTAGTAAATAATTTTTTGACACTTCAATTACCTAGGGTAGAACAGGTACCCTCCCAAATTTAAAGCTCAGAGTCAGAGCTCAAGAGCCAATTTGACCTAAAGCCAAGAACGGCTTGTATGTTCGAATTTTAAGAAAATAAAAAAAAAATTAAATTAAATAACTATTATTTGAGAAAATATTATGCAGTATTAATTCAGTTTAACTTTTATTATATAAATATTGCCCATAATTTTAATCATTTGCAATAAAATATCACATTTTTGTCTGGACAGTCGCAAATGTGTTTTAGAGTCCACTATTGGATTATTTTATTTTAATAATAAAGTATTACAAAAATTGAAAGAGAAAAAGCAAAAAAAGGAAATTCTTACGATACAATATTAGGACTATACGACGAATGCATCAAGATTTCTTAGCCAACATCTCTCCGTTTTTGATGGATAATGAAAAAAGTTTTTGTAATAAAACAGATTAATCACCCAGTGTACCACACCAAAATCTCGTATATGTATACTTCTACGTTATTTGTGAATTTTTTTTTACTGTGTACTAATTATTATAATTCTATTTATACTTTTTTTTTTATATGTATCTTATACCTTCTGAATGTTGTGCCTTTGAAAATTAAATGGTACACTGTAACTTCTTTTTAGTTGGTATAATCTCATTAATTATCTTACCTATAAGATTATCTAATTTTATTAATTCCCTTATCTTATTAGCCTATCAATTCAACCCTTTATTATTTCCTCCCTTCATATGGATAGAATAATATAATAAATGATAATGATGGATGAAGCCCTTTAACAAAGCGTCTTTTTTGTTGTAAGTTTTGAAGTTACAACTTCGATCTGTAAAGCTTCTTATTAATTTGAACAAGACTTTTTTGTAGAACTTTGTTCGTACATTATTACCTGTTACCAAACGATTTCTTTGCATTAGCTATTATTAGATGGACATTCAGTTCATTCAACTTTTTTTTACTTAAATATCACTCAAATATCGCACTTCTTTATCTAACTAGCTTTATATAACTACTTTTTAACACTGTTTAGTAAGTCTTCAATCTCTAGTGATATCATAATTCCTCAGAAGTCGGTCTCTCCAGTCTTAAAAATTAAGCTTAAAGAAAAATTCCTGGATGCAAGTCAAGCGAATAGAAAAAGGTAAATACGTTTTACCGAATCCAAATCAATAAACAATCACTAAAGAGTGCTGGGATCACATATGTGTGATATTATTATTTTTCTTATGGTTGAAAACTTTTATTCCTTATGATAACGCAATTGTGACGTTTAGTTTACATTTAGTTCATAAATCTGATTTGTGCGCATTATTATACTCTTATATATTTTATTATCTAATAGTAAAACGAAAGACTTAAGCAACACATTTCATTAAACTAAATATTTAGTCACGATAAAAATAGAAAATTAAATTTTTTAAAAAGCTTATGCAAATTTTCGATTATGAAATATAAATTTGTTTGAAAACTCCTGAGTTCCATATTAGGAGTGTTAAGTGCGCTAATTTTCCGCATCTACATAGGCGTCCGTGTCGGTGTCATTCGAAAAGATTAAGAGTGAAAGTGATATAAACAAATTGAAAGGGCAAATAACGACAAAAGTGTTCACTTTTGCTTTCATTTGCAGATGATCGATAACAAATGAACTTGTTTGTTTACAAAACATTTGTAATTTAACTATTTCATAATAATTATACGCAAGGTTTTTGATTCACAATGTGTTTGTCATAGCAGTTTTGTAGTCTTTTTAAATGACTTCATAATTATATTTTATAATGTGTTTAAATCACATTTCTCGGTTTATTGTTCTAACACTGGTAGCTCCATCGTTAGTGGGTAGGTGTGATTACTTACTATCCATAAGTACTGAAAAACTCTGTCAGGATTGATTAGTTGAACATGGTCCTCGATGGTGCCCATAGTATTACTAATACTAAGCAATAATGATAATACTGATAGTATTGATAGATACTGATAAACCTACTTCGGCTTATAATTCCATATGGCATTATGAAGCTCTTCATATAAGTAGTGAGTTTTCATTCAGAATATCATAACGAGATTTAATAAATAATTGAATTAACGTATAATGAAAAAAAAAATGGTCCTAATATGTCCTAATATAGTTTTTTCAAAATCGACTAAAAATATATTATTTGTTATTTTAATTCGTAAATATTTTTGATCATTTACACTTGATTTTTTTTTTAGCAGAAAATTTTTATTAATTTTTAACTAATGATGTTTTATTAATGATAATGTTAATAGTTAGAAATTTGTGTAGACATAAAACCAAGTATTGATAGTTTAAATAGATAAAAAGATCTGAAAGTCTCTAAGAACCATACTTTACTAACACAAAGAAGTTTAAATTTAGTAGTTAAAAGTAGTATTTTCTTTTGGGATCGCATATATGTGACAATGCAAACATTTTGGATATCACATTGACAGTTGGTAAGGATTATATCTTCTACAGCTAAACAACGTTTTCTGCTTCTTCCTCTGACTTACAACTTTGACAGTAATAACAGCTTATAATGTTTCACTATTATTTAATACCTTATTAATTTTGATAGTTATTTTTCTTTTGTTTTTGTTTTAGAGTAATAAAAGTAATCTTTCCATGTGTGCACAAGACATAATTTTGAATCTGTTGCTTTTTTGATACCTCCATTCCATAAAAACTGAATAAACAAGTGCTTTGATTGTAATTAAAGTATCTTTGAATAGGATACCTGTTCTCTTATCGTACATAATTTACTCTATACGTATTCTAATCTTTTCTAAACACATATGTGTTTATACTACTTATACAAAAAAATTCTTGTTCTTCTAAAAAAAAAAGAGAAAAGGAACTATTACGACTCAACAGACGTGATCTGTGAATACTATGTAGTGCCATCACAGAGAATTACAGCTACAAATTGTCTAAACTAAGTTATAAATAAAACTGTAAACATATATAGTCAAGTTTCTAATCACTAAATGTCCAGCTCAATTCTCCCTTGATAATTGGTAATTTGACTTTTTAACTTTTAAAAATAAACTGTAAGGAAATTTAAATTAAAAAACTTTTAATAAAATTGACAAACTGAGAAGATTTCTAGATCCACCATTGAAGTAATGTAAAACAGCACTTTAGACCTTTTCCTCTCTTACAATAGATTTTTCATTTAAATAAAAATTTGGGTGTACTCATTGTACTCATATGTATATTAAAGTTCACTTCACAATCTAGGCAGATGAGACACTTGGTGGTATCAATCTATTAACATAGGTAATAGTCTTTGAACTCATTTCGATCTGGGGACAGTTTGTAATAATTTTTGAAGCGAAATAAAAACAATTGTGGTCAATGCGAATCTATTTAGTAGTAAAACAGTTTTCTTTAAATATAGAAATCTGAATATCTGAACCAATAGGTGGTGTGCAATCTGTAACTGAAGTTGCATTAAACATATAATTTTGATAAAGTATAGCAAATTACTGACGGTTTAATAATGGCTTACAGTGTGATTTGGTGCAAATATAAAATAATTTGCTGTGAGTATAACATATTTTGTTTCGTAGTCAAATGTTATATAAGTATTGCATACTCATCGTAATATCGTAATCACACCGTAATTGTTTAAGTCCGCAAATACTCATAAGGAACTCACAGAATATTACATGTTACATATAACTGCTTCCGTTAAAATTTTATTATTTATTTTTGCATATTTAACACTTTCACTTTTAACTTTTTCTTCATTTTATCTTCATTTATATTTATCTGCCAACTTGACCGATTTAAACAGGGTTTTAAAATAAATTTATAAAAATATTAATTAAAAGTATTACCAATAGACTCCGGTGGACCCGCATGGTTCCCAAGCAAAATGTAGAAAATTAGACGATAATACAAATTAATTTCTCACACTTTAAAACTATTTACATTTAATTGAAAAAAGAAAATATAACACAGTGTCTTCTGATTTATCGACTCAAACGTCACACGCATAATCCAAGTCTATCGATCCCCTTCAAGGAAAAAACTGCTATGATAATTCTTTGACACTCCAGTTAAATACTGCGGTCGAATTGCTCCGGCTGACGCTGTCTCAAACGCAAGCCACTTGAACTACTCAAAGAAAGAAAATCAAAATCAAAATAAAGACAGAAATAAAGACAGTGAATTCGGTTGAGTTAAGTAACGAACAAATAAGAGCAACCGTAAAAGCTTTAAGACGCATCTGAAAAGCTTAACTTAGTCTACTTAACCACACTCAACCACACTCAACCACACTTCACACCACTGGCTGCTAGCGTTCGTGTAAGTAAGCCAACAACCTTGAAATCCAATAACGGTTTCTGTTGTAAACAAACTTCAGCGAGTCGCCCCAACGAATGAAAGTACATTTTCAGCTATGACGAGCGCGACTGCGTACGCTAAAGGCAGTTGTTGTGATGTTCCACGGTTGAGAGTTACCGCATCGCAAACGCCGGTATTTTAAGGTGAGTTTTTTTGTTTTGATTTTGACTTCACTGCCTCAGTGTATCTTTTTTCAGTTTCGTCTTTTACTATTCATTCGGTGTTTAACAGACCTCTTCGCCCATATTCGCATATGATCTCATAATATTTTTTGTTTTAATATAGACTCTTGTAGTGCGGCTAAAAAGTAGCGATTCGATTGTGTAGCGTTTATTTTGGCGTTTATTTTGTAATAATTGGCTTAAATAATTTCAATCGAGATTTGGCGCCGCATATAAATAAGAAGAAGAAATATATATGCACGGTGCGTGAATTTCAGATTTTGGTTTACTTTGCAATATGGGGAATTCTTGTTTTCAACGCTCTGAAAGGTTAGCACGTCCATAATATTTAGTTATTGTTTTGCTTTGTTATTAATTGATTGGTAAAAATTATTTTAACTATAACAACATAAAGAATTGTAAATAAATTTGTTGCTTATTCAAATTCAATCCAAAGTTATGGTCTTTTAATGTCGGTTAAGGGCAATGGACATAATTACCTATAATGACAATAACAAATACTTCTTAATAGAAGTGCTTGCATGATTTTTTAAAAGACATGATCAACATATAAATAATAAATTAATAATCATAACAATAATTAAAAACATTTTTTTAATAATTTTTATTTATAAACTATTGTAATTGGACAATTCTTTCAGTTGATAAATATATTAAATTACTGTGCTTAAAATATCACTTTTAAATAACAATTATTCATTGTTTTCATTATTAATAAATAATAATTAAAAATGTGAATAATAATTAAAAATGTGATTTATTGTAATATAAAATAACACGAATATTAAAATATGAAAATAAATATGATAATATGACAGTAAATAGAGTCAAACTTCCATAGCTCGAAGTACCATTTCGCAAAGAAAACGTTCGACTTATGGAGACTTCGAGTTAGAGTTTTTTTACGAGGGCTGCTATATACATTTCTGATCTAATAATGAAAATGCGAATATTTATCATCAAAAACTGTTTTTTTTGTTATTCAAAATATTCTCCAGCCTGATTTATACACTTGTGCATGCGCTTAAACCAATTGTCGTAGCACTTTTTCCACTCCGATTGAGACACATCCAAAACATAGTTCTTGAACGCTTCAACAGTATCTTCTGGCGACGAAAATCGTTGACCACGCATTTTTTTCTTGATGTTAGAGAATAATAAGAAGTCATTGGGTGTCAAGTCAGGGCTGTACGGTGGATGACCCATCAATTCGACATTTTGGCCAGTCAAAACAGGCCACATGACCAGTTTTGCCGAGGAAACAGGCGAAGACCTGGCTCGTGTTCGAAGACCCACACGCTCGATTGTTGTTTTGTTTTGGGCTCATACGCATAGATCCATGAATTGTCACCTGTGACGATTTGATAAACGTCTTTTACAACACCGCGAATGTATTTTTTCAACATTTCTTTGCACCAATCGACACGAGCCTTTTTTTGAGCGATTGTCAAATTGTGCGGGATCCAACGAGAATAAACCTTTTTTATGGCCAGGTGTTCATGCAATATCGAATGTATGCTGGTGGAAGAAATGCCCAAGAATGCCCCTACCTCACGGTATGTCACATGACGATCTTGCATTATCAGTTCACGCACGGCATCAATGTTCTCTGGCACAACGGTCGTTTTTGGACGACCTTCACGGAATTCGTCGTTCAGCAAGCATCGGCCACGATTGAATTCATTAAACCAGTTTTTCACAGTGCTATAGGATGGTGTTTCATCGTTATACAAATATTTAAGTTCATCAATGCACTCCTGGCCTGATAATCCACGTCGAAAGTTGTGAAAAATGATCGCACGAAAATGTTCACGTGTTAATTCCATTTTTTGGGCGAGATGAATGTTTTAAGTCTCTGTAAGTAAAACAAATCACAATTAAATGACAACACGTTCTGAGTGATGTTATGCTAAAAAATGTCAACTTTTCCAATGGAAATGTCAGATTGTACTTGGCAACACTTAATGTTGGCTAGGCCAGAAATATATATAGCAGATCTCGTACTTTTTTTATTTTTTGAAAGAAACTAGAATTTCATTTTAAGATATTTATTTATTTATTTGAAATTAAATACGGCATAAAAGTTGTAGTGAAGTAAAATATTTAGAAATTAGTGTCTAATTTATTATTCTTATTTTTAGTAAAAATTTATTCCAACTTTTATAGTGATCATCAGTTCTAGTATCATTCGTTTGCAAATAAAAATTTTGAATTTAGAATGAGTCTTCTACTTTATTCTTTTAAGGCTAATGAACGATTTCATTCTCCTCAACATCACATTCCGTTGCGCTTACAATTGGATCCATTATAATATATAGAGCTATAATGTTCAATAACATCATCTGTAGGAAAGCTTGATGTACAAATTTCATTTCAACCTCAATATAATCGTTAAGAGAAGCATTGGAAGTTATTTTATTTACTTTAAACCACGCTATCAGCGACTGGCACAAAGAAGCAACATAAGAAAAAAAATTAAACATTTGATTTGGAAAAAAGAACTTCCCCTAACAACAAAAATTCGACTTATAGAATGCACTTTTCCACATTCCTATTGACACGTAACAACATTTTTATTTGAGTTATAGAGAAATTCGAGTTATGGAAGATTGACTGGGATTGATTGATTATTATTGCTGTGCTTTGCCTCACTAAGCAGTCGGAATCCTGTAAATTCTATATATTCTATAAATTAATTCATATTAACTTCATCAACATATATAAGAATAATTAAATCAGTATTAGTACTTATAACGTTATAGTGGTCTTTCTTCTAGACTCCCAACAAAATTGAAGTTCTTGACTGATATTGTGTGAGAAAGCATCATGGATTTACATAATATAGATATATAGCGTTAAACATATAGGATTTGGTAAAATATTTTACAAAAAGAATTAACATAGCCTAGGACTTTATGCGAAATTTGTAAAAACATAGTAGACCTATTGAGTTTACAATTGGCAATGTAAATAAAAATTTCAGATAAAATGCTAATTCTCCAGATATAAAGAAGCTAACTTGTCAAAAACGTAAACATTCAGATAAAATATTGATGATGTGAACCAAAGGGTGAATGAACATGGAAAACAATCAATTAAGACTTAGATTTCTTATAGCATATAAAACTTTATTGATTTAAGAAATTGAACCACATAATCATTTATTGTACAGATCATTTATTAGCATACTAGTCATTAGAGCAACGGAATAAAACTCTGTTCATCTTCATTATTTTCAGCATGATAGTTCGGCGTGGACTAGTGTTTTCTCAACCACACCTCTCTATTGCTCTCTATTTCGGCACCATTTTATGTATAAGTCTAGCAAATCATAAGTTTAGCACCTTAGCGTTGTAGCATATTCAAATTGAGCCATCTGCTCAACCGCATTCACATCCAAATAACAGATTAACAGTTTTTTATGGTAAGGGGTCTGGAGGTGTAATTGCATCATATTTTTTTTAAACCGATAATGACGTTGTGGTTACGAATAAGTTCAGTACTATTATACATGATAACTTTTCATTCTTTCGTGGCATAATTAATAATTTTCATTTACCTGATTTGGGGTTTCAATAACACTTTGCAGCACAACACAATCGATAAATCTTATTTAACAACCCTTAATATATGCATTTGCGATTTTCAGAACAAAACTCACATCATTTTATCACGATCTATCATGTATAGTTTATTTGTCTAAATTAAATAAATGCTTTATTTTTCAGAACACTGAATCTATAACTGTGAACTTCCAGAAGGATGGCCATACTGTTTTTTTTAAAATTACTAACAAAAATAGACTTTTGATTTCATATAAGCCCACAAACTAATAATAAAATGCCTGTGGTGAAATCACTATTTGTAAAAATTAGACAAATCTATTTTTACTTCTAGACACTCATGCATAAAAAGATCACCATGACGTAATATTAAACTTAAAAAACCTTTATTTTATATACATATATAAATATAATAACATATATATAAATAAATATAATATACGTATATTATATATACTTATATAAATGAATTTGTTTGTTTGCGCGAGTGTGTTTTGTTGTTTTGTTTCTCTTTGTTTTTACTCTTGACCTTTCTTTTATGCAAGAACATGTAATCCCTAAACCATATTTTTACAGAGAATTGTCATTTCTGTTCTTTTTGAAACAAGCTCTAATTAAGTAGAGATCCGCAAAATATGAATTATGTATTTGTAATAGTACACCCGTAATCGATTTGATAAATAGTCAGTGTAGTAAAGAAGACAACATTGTTTTTGTTGCAAATTAGTTGCTTTATTAATAACGAGGTTTTTTGACTAGTACGTTGCGTTTCTTTAAATTATAATTTCTGTTTAGGTAACTCTGCTTTTATGATTGGGATGCAAATAAATTTTAATTTACTTAATTTTTTCATCCATTTTTTCTTTCGGTACCTCGAAATTTTTTTATTATTTAATAACTATAATTAGTTTCCTAAACGGTTGATGTGGTTGTTCTCTTTAAACCGGCTTAAATCAATGTACATATATTTTTATATCAATATATTTCGTTAGAATTGATAATTTATGAATAAAAACTCTGTACAGTTGGAATATTAATTGTTCATTAAGATTTCAAAATGAAAAAATATTTGTGTGCTCAAGAGTAAAGTCCGATCAAATTGGGTTTTCAAAAATATAATCAAAATTTAATTTATCAAAATGATTTGCCTAAGATAGATGACCGCCCAATGGAATGTTTCTTACGAAAGTTTTCACTGTATTCTTATATATAATTAAATATAATTTGTTTCTAATTTAGTAAATATATTAAATACAAAAGCTCTCTGATATTATACACGATAGCGTGATTATCATGTTCATTACAGTCTTTAAATTATGTGGTTAAATCAGAGTTTTGCTTGCTCCTGAGCAACTTTGTAGCGTTGCCACTTACAATTTCAGTGTGATTAACACCTTTTACTTCCGATTTGCCTTTTTTAAAATTCATATTTTATCTAACGTAATTTTTTTGTCCTTCCTGGTTGGTGTGTCTACATAATTTTCAAAAAACTTTACATATTTATAATTTCTTGCACACAAGTTATCGACGCGCCGAGGTCAGGAAGGCCTCTACTACACCAGACTTATTTTACTAGTTTGGTCGAAATTTTTTTCGCTCTTTAATAATAAAGCTTTCAAATCGTCCGCTTTTCTTACCGCGTATAGTTTTTATTGAAAAAAATTGTTTTCATCTAAGAAACTCTCAAAGCATTTAAACAGTTGATGAGATACTCAATTGACAACTGTAACCGGTTAAGTGTCCAATATTGGAAAAACTCTTACATAATGCATAATACATTGTACATTGAATTTGGCTTAATATGGCATCCACAAACAGGAAGAGACCTTAAAAAGTTGAGTTTGGCGTACCTGCAACTACACAACCACACATACAATCATTTTTATAGTATTTCTTTTCAGTGAACTCAATAACGCTGGTACCACGCAAATCCTATTGATAATGGTTCTCTGGTTTTACTTGACTTCACTTAAGTTATTTAGTTTCCGTTTCAGCTTTTGTGTGTTTTAGTACCCAAAAGCAGTAAAGCTGCAGCCAATAGAAAGGTGCCACCATACGCAACATGGCAAACTGTGGCAGTTTTAACTGCAACTGTGGTCACTTTACAGTTTAATTGCAAATGACGCACCTTTTTTGGCTAAAAAGAGTGTCGATAATAACGAGAGTTACTTATTCGGATAATAATTTACGTCAACTTCCTTGATAAAGGAAAAAAGCCAGTGTTCGCGCATTCAAAGCAAAAAATAGTTGACTACGCACATAGTATGTTATTTATTTTTTTTTGTTTTTTTTTTATTTTTTTTTTTGATATGTCTCTGGTGGAACATCGAGTTTTTGTTTGTTGTCATTGGCAACTTATATTCATAAGCGGGTTTTTGCATTGAGGAAGGAAATTCATATGCTCATAGGTAAAATATTTACGGAAAAACTTTTTTATTAGAATTTTAATTAAATTTTGTGTACATACGCCCAACGTTTAAGATACACGGATGCAATTGCCTAATGGACATTGGGAAAGTATTCATTGCGAAGCATTAGCATTGACATTTTCATCCAACTTTTTCTGTAAACTGCTACATATTTCAAATTTGACAAAGTATTTGAGTTCTCTAAACTCCAAAACAATGGAAACATTTACAAAGTTAAGTAAATTACCTAAAAATTAAGTATGAATTAAGTTGTGTATAACTTAAGAATATATTCGTGGATAAGAAAGGCGGATGTTGCTATATAGTTTTCAAATATAAACCCGGGAAGTGACAAGTACGCAAAATGATTGAATTATCATTTAATTCTATTGATATTCTTAAAAGCTTATGACTGAGAAACAAACTTCCTAAATTAAGCTATTTCTTAATTGGGTAAATATGTTAGTATTAAAAAAAACTAAAATTTGAGATATTTAGGCTTCAGCAAACCTGCAATACGTGTACTTACTGGAGTACTAACGGTGCACTGTGCCATTATGCCTATGCTCGATAAGCAAACTTATCGGATCTTTTCAACTTCATCTGCAAAACCAAATGGTATAACAAGAATAACAAAGGTTAGCAACTAGCCTCTCCCGGTTTCATTTTTGAGGGCATCACAATGGACGTGCTGATAACTATTAGCACGCACCTTCTGAACCTAACCTACCCTAAGATATTTAAATAATTATCTACAACATTTAGAATTGTATCCATTTTTTTCATCGCGAAATCATAGTCAGATAGTTTTATTATATTATATAATATTCATAAGGTTCGCATTCAAGTTGAAATACTTTGATAGTTATATTTTCTTTGTCAGAATAATGTCAGCAAGATGTTCAGCAATCTTGATTACTAAGCTTCCTCCACATACAGGTATTAGATATTTTAATTTTATAATTAATTGCCAAAATCTTTGGGATTTATTTAATTTAATTTAAATATATTAAATAATATATTTCATATTAGACGAATTCGAATAGCAAAGAAAAGACAAGGACAAAAATTTATTTAATTTATTGAAATTTGGCTGACCATACAACACTGTTTCGAGTTTTGGCAATACTCATCATCAGTGGTCTTAGGAAATATTCGAATTTTTTTTAAATTAGATTGTAGTCCGTACATAATTTGTTTGGACTGCAAGTGCCAAGCTTAGAACTCGACTAATCGTGTTTATTCACAAGTAGCCAAGGCTGCACAAACTTTCAATGCTCATATTCCAGGTTTGTTGTCACTTTTTATTTAATTAGTGCCATTAACTAAAGTATTTGGCATGCTTTTTAAATTAGAAAGAGCTCATAAACCACAGCTTTATTTTGGAAACACAAGTTCAACGAATTGAAAGGTAGTTTTTAAAGTTGTTTATTTTTGTTTCAAAGTCATTCTTTTGCAGAGTCATCTGTTATGCATGTTATGCACCTAATTAAAAAATTCGAATATTTCCTAAGACCACTGATGATAAGTACTTGGCAATACTGGAAACAAAGTTGTATGGTCAGCCAAATTTCAATAAATTAAATAAATTTTTGTCCTTGTCTTTTCCTTGCCATTTGAATCCATCTAAGTTTTAAATAGTTTCTTTTCGTCATAAAGGCGCGTCACTCTTCGCAAAAAAAAATTAACATTAATATATTTTATATTCATTTATTTATGGTTATTGTGCATTATTTTTTCGTTATACATTTTATTTACTTACACTTTTAAGTATTAATTTTATTGCTTAAAATAAAAGAAAAACTTGTTTGTTTTTAAAAGTGAAAACTTTCGTGGTGGTGAAGGTATTGTGCATTGCATCTATTGGTATTGCTGATAAAACCTCTTCCTTTAGATCGCATTACCAGCGAATGAAGTATGCGGAAGATGTGGAAAAGATATAAAACATATGTATTTTTAAATTACATCTATTAGGGAGACTAATACATTTTAAATAACGATTTGTCAAATGGGTTTCCTGAAAATCAATTTGAAATTGATTTAGTTTTCCTATTTCCACTTATTTGTGTGTTCCATTTTTCAAAAAAACGTGGTGAGACTTAAGTTGTTGTTACAACGAATACAGACTTTTATAATTATTACGTGAATAATGTCACATTGTTTACTTAGATCGATCACAAGCGATAATGCCTGCTGTATGCAATCGTGAAGACATTGCCAACTATTTGTATCTGCGATGCTCTGCGAGCAGATTTTATATGCTTCGCCACACCGCATAAATACCGATTAAGATCAATGGCAGCGTTATTATTTATTTCAGTGTTGTTTTTCTGTCTACAAACAACATATGCAAATGTTTCCATTTCAAAATGTTCATAATTTTTTTAAGTAATTCTGTAAGTATTTAACTATTTTGTTGCTTTTAAATAAAAACCATGGAATTTGTTCTCAGTTTTACTTATTGCTTGGGTGCATTATTACAGTAGGCAATTTTCGTTTTGAAAATCATTCAGAAAATCACGTTACCTGGTGGAATATTGAAAAGATAATATTCCATATTAGAAAACATTTGCTTTTTATATTACTTTTTTATAATCTGTTTAAAATCTGGCTACACCGAACAATATAACTTGTTATTTTCCAGTTAACTTGTTACATTGTTATATGATCTGTTATGTGGTTATATGTAATTATACAGCCAGGGGATTTAATTCGGGGATCAATACGCTGGAAGATTAAATTTCCCTTTTATTCATATCTGCCGAAGTTGTAGAGAGGGCGATGAAAGTGCCTTCTATCTGCTTTGTTTCTATCCAAAACATGCGCGGCGCTGTGTCACCACTTTAGGAGGTTTGTGTGTTAAGGATCTTGGTGAACTGCAAGAGCTCTCACTGAATAGCATTATAAGCTTTGCCAAAGTTTCTCAGTGGTTCTAACCCCTGAGTTTTTAATTGTACGGTAACATAATGGGTCTGTAGGCCTAAGTGGGGTCGCCGGTATAACCTAAACTAACCAATGTATGTTTAAATATAATTCATCGTGCCTGGCATTTTGCTCCTGTTTGTTCATATAATTTTAATTTTTGTTAATATCATTATATTATATTCAGAAGATATATATATGCATGAATTAATTCAACATTTTAAACAATTATATCAAATTTTAATATTTTTATAGTGAATAAAAATTTTAATTAAAAAATTTTATTTTAACTACAGTGGTGAAAATAAAAAATACATCTTACAAGTTATAAGACACACTGGCAGCACCAATAATAAGAGCTTTATTTAAATTTTAAAAAGTAGCAACTTTAAAATAATAGTTATCAAACTTTCAAGACATTTGAACGATTACCCATTTAATTCACCTATTTTAGTGACGCTACTTTTTATTTTTTCAAAACAATGGATTTACAGCAATTTCATGTCTTGATTTATCATTGATTTTTGATGGAAAAAATAACGTGACAATTAAATCATGGATCGGTAAGTGTTAGTTGGACTCCGCTCTATCGTAATGGAAATAGTAATAAAATGCTTTTCTGATTTTAAATGCGGCCTTACAAATACCGATGATAACAAACGCTCTGGTCGCCTAAAAAAGATGGTGACATTGGGGATGTTCTTCAAAAAGTCCACAAAATCGTTTTGGCAAACCCTTAAGTCAAGTTGCAGGAGTTAGCTGATACCTAAAAGATTTCAAAGAATTATGTCGTTCTTCATTTTGCATGATAATTTGTCAATAAGAAAGCTTTTTTCGAAGTTGATGCCGCGTTTGTTGACAGTTGTTCAACAACAACAACATATCAATGATTTACAGAGGTGTTTGGAGTTTTTGTAGCTAGATAAAAAGACATTTTGCGTTCATATGTAACAATAGACAAAATTATTCCTAAATATGTCGAAAATGAGACATAATTTAAGCCCAAATAATTATTCTACAAGAGATCTGCCAAAATATTAAAGAAGCAAGAAAATTGTGGTTTTTATTGATTATCCTACGGACTTATCAGCGGATGTATTGTTTAGCAATATTCGAAATAACTGTATACTCGAAAAAATTTTCAAAATTAAAATAAAATTTTTGTGGATAAAATTTCTCTATGCAGAAATGGATCCCTTGTCATTATTGTATTAAATTATTTAAATTTTATTCATTTTTTTGGTCATTCTAATAGAATTTTAATTTTTATACTTATTAAGTTTTTGCTAATATGTTTAATTTTATAAACCTATGTAACTTTATAAAGTCTATGATTAAAACCAGATATATCATTTAACAGATTTGATTTCAAGAATATTTTCATACATCGGAATAACTAGTTAGATGCCTTTATCTTATCACATTTAACTAAGCTTGTGGATATTTTTGTAAATTTTACGCTTTAAATATTTTAATAATAAAATGCATTACAAAAAAATAGACGTACTCGTTAACTCAGTAACTCGATAAAGACTTACAACGTTACCGAGTTAAGGCATTACTGAGAAACTCGACAAAACATTATCTGATTCTTAATACTGTTAATTTAGTTTAACTTTAATTTAGGAATTTAAAAGTATAATAAATAAAAATTTTAATCAAAATAAAATATTAAATAAATGAATAAATTGTATTAAAATTTTATAGCACATGTCTTTGATTTTTCTTAGCATTTTCTTGACTTTATACAAAACAAAAAAAAAATAATTAAATGCTTTGGCTATTTAATTCTATAACTTTTCCAAGAATGAACTAAAAAACGGCGTTCAGACGCTAATCGTTTTATCACTTTACCGAGTAACTGATTATCTAGTAAACATATTACAATAAATTTTAAAACACACTATATTTTTTCAATTTAATGTTTTTTTCCATTGCATATATAGCTTACATATAATTCATTTTAAACTTATTCACCGCATAACCTTATTTGGTAAATCATTAATTCTAATATCTTTTCAAACTATACAAGTATATGGTAAGATACTTTTATTAACTTAAATAACTTGGATACTGTACTTAAATACTGTACATTTAAACTTAAACCTAACTTTTTTTCTTATATGTTTATCTAATTTCTTAATTAAAATCAAGACGTTTCTGGTGGTATATTTTTCGAAGTGCATAAATACTAGAATGTATGTATTAATTACTGAATTGAATTTACTCTTATGTTGCATGATGAATTTCATCCGGCAAATCACATTGTTCTTTCGCATATTTTGCATATTTTGTACTAAAATTTTTTAAAATAAAAATTTTTTTCTAGTTGAGAATCATTATTTGCTTCATTCTGACCTTACAAATAGAGGTCAACGGAACGAAGAAGAAGACTTTACTTAATTCTTCAATTTTACTTCATTTAAGTTATTCAATTGACTTAGTCATGTCTGCCTCCATTCAAAAAAGTGTTAAAAGTGAGAAATATATCGCTGCAAGGAAGAAATAAATTTAATATTATTAAAGACCGTAATAAAGCTATAATTTTATTTATGAATATGATTTTTAAAATGCTTTTTTTTGCTTAAATTTGTTTTTTTTAATGATTAACAGTCAAAGACCGTATTACATAAGTATTACATTGGGACAGCTGTTACTAACATAAAGCTTAACAAAAATAGCTTTACATAGTAAGACTTTAACGTCAGAAAGCCGTTAAAACAAAGACCGTAATATTGACCGTAATGACATCAATAACTCTTATATTAAAATTAAATTAAATAAAATAAATTTGAATATAATTAAAAAATATTGTTTTAACCACTTAATTACTTTAAAATTCGGAAAAGCAACAATTTAGCACTCATAAAATAAAAGCAAAAATATGTATACAAACATTTTTTGTAATTAATTTTAGGGCATACTTTACGCACTATTAATGCATACTTTAATACAATACTTTACAATATTGTATTGTGTGTTGTGATACTAATATTGACAGAATAATGTACGTAAAAAATAAATTCAACCAAAAAAAAAAAGAAATAAAATTAAACAAGTATAATTCATTCCCATTAATAATATACAATAATCATTAATTTCCTTCTCCTTCAACCAAAATCTATTTAATTCGATTATAAATTTATGTTCGTATACGAAATTTATTTATTTCAATTTATAAATTAAAAACACAAATATTAATATGTTAAATTTTTTAGATTCAATTTTCACGGAATTTTTCAGCAATTTTCACTCGGAAAACACAAGCTCTAAAGTTCTTCATAGCTTGCAGATGAACTTCAATGTTTTTAAATTTTTAAATATTTTAAATTTATAGCTTTCGGGCAAATTTTAATGTTATTATAACATTACGATCTTCGGTTATCATATTAAAGACCGTAATTTATAAAACACGGACCGTGTTATTACAAGCATCGTAAATAACGAAATTTTAAGGTCTTTGCATTTAGTAATAACTATTTTTATTTAATAACTAACTATTTTTATCACTGACAATAAAAATTATGCACATATAATTTTAATATAATCAATTATTTAAATATTATTTTAATATAAATAAAAACTATTAATATAGTCATTAATATCTGACTAGAGAATTATGGAATTATAGGAGTAACAATAAGGAACATTTAACATATTGTGGGAAAGTATGCGTTTTAAGGTAAGCATATGAGTACATAAGATAGAGGGTCATAAAAATAACTTTATTTTGATATAATAATTACAAATATATGCCATTTGTTCTAAGGAACTTAAGTAGAGATGTCTTATATTGGACTGGAAAACCCCTTTGCCGCTTTAAAAAAACAAGCAATGTATTTCTGCATAAACTACTGATATCGGAGAGACATTTGAGGAAGGACGACCCTAAACTGAATATATCTTTTTTGTTCAGTGCCGGGCAGTGACAAAGCCGATAAGCAACACTTTCCCATTCCTACACTGACACATAGCTGTGACAGTTATCGTTGTAATCTAATCGGTTGCATTGAGTGCCCAAGATACAGTGTTTTTCAAGTTGGAAATTGCTTTAAGCTTTTAGTCTTAGACGTTGAACATAATGACGGTGCTAAATATTTCATTGTGACGCAGTCATTTAGCTTATAAAATATTTTCATCATAAAAACACAAAACAAGTAAACAGTTTTGAGTAAAAGTTTTTCAGATTAGTAACCACCGAAATATATACTTTCTCAAATAGTTTCCATACTTATCAGGTACTACATTTCAACTAAATACTTCTATAGAAGTTCTATAGAAGTTAGTTTTGATTTTTCATTATAAAATTCACTATAAATATATACAGTAAGAAATAGTTCTCAGCACTTTCTAATAATTGCTCAAGATGAGTTCCCGTATATATATAAAATTTAATTTGTCATTTTAATAAAATCACTGACTATTTTTAGTTGCAATAAATAGACAACTGTATATTAGTAGATCAGTTGTCAGTTGACACATCTCTCATTAATGGACTACATCTCCACACAACTCTTGCTTTTATGTAAAATATTTAAAAATATTGACCAAATTCATTTTCGAAAAAGTTTTTGTTTTTATTTTTTTTCTGCATACTTGATATGATGGCTAAATAAAAGGAGAATATTATTATCTAATTGTACAATACAACCACAAATAAATAATAAATGGAAAATATTAGTGTAATGACATTTAATGAGTTTTATAAACTATTTTGTTGATTTGTTTGAATATTACGTTGCATGTGTTTTTGCGGATTACATCGGGATGGTAAGTCTACCTACCTTATGGGTTTCAAAAGATATTGTTGAAACTACTTGTATTTTAAAAACAAATTTTAGAATATATTTTTTTTATATGGTATAGTAATATTGAAATATAGTAATAAGATATACATATTTTACACTTGCGTTAAACCCTTATTGATCTATCGTTCGAGTTCGCTTAGTGATCTCGATACAGGTTGAGAGTCTTGCAATTCCGATATCTCTTTGGCTGCAACGCAAGCTATGAACAATGAACTCGAACTCAGGCTCAATGGAAACTGAAAATTTCATTGTTTGCAGGAAGTCATAAAAATGTTAAACGTTTGTTAATTGTCATAAATTGTCACTGCAAACCGTACGAGTACAAAATGCGAATACGTTTTAAACAATATGTAATTGTATATACAAATGAGACATAAGAGTCATTTACATTTATTTATATTAATATGCTGGCTACTAATTTGCATATAATGTATGGGATTTGTTACGCTAAAAAAATATCTATTTTTCGCGAGAAGAGTAAAAGATGAAGATGAAGATGCTGATGTTGAGTGAAATGATTCAATTTGAATATAAAAAAAATTAATTTGCTTAATATTATTTACTTAATTGGGCATCTATTGATGAACTTCGTTTTGATAGTTAAAATCTTTAGTATTAAGTTTAAATTAAAAGCCAAAAGAAATTAGTTTTCATTCATTCTAAATTATATAAACATAAAATTGTAAAAATTTGTAAGATTTGAGTTAAACTCTTCAAATATGAAACTACCTACAGTTTCACTATTGTGAAAACTATTTCTCTGAAAATATAATGAGAAAATGATCTTTATTTATTTGAAAATTCAAAAATACTTGGACCCCAAACAGTCTTAATTAGTTTAATACGCGTGCAATCTTCAGAAATGTCGATATGAAATAGTAAACATGCACATGATATATAGGTTAGCTTAAGATAAGTTAGATTAGATTGTTCCAGCGATCTTATAGATCTACTTAAGTCTATTGGCCCATTGTGTTACTATATAAGAGTTCAAAGATTTAAACACCACCTTGAACCATTTACAGAGCCTCTTCTAAAAGTCTTTTGATCGAGGGCCTGAAGCTGGTCCTCATATTAACATCAGAAAAACTGAGTCCCTAGCGTAATCAATCGCTGCCGCACAAGTCCTGGACAGTAAGAAAACAGATGTGAGGCACTTTCATATGACATATAACTCCACTGTACTCCAAGTGAAACGATGAGTTATATGCACACAAATACAATGTCTATCATATGTCGATCTCTGCAATGAAAATTGTTTATACACTGAGAATTTTGAAATAAGTGGAATTTATTTACCGATTATTCACCAATCACAACAGCTAGTGTCATTAGTGTCGCCAAACGGGAAATAAATATAGTTCTTTTAAAAGTGTGACCGAAAAAATACATTTGCAAATGTTTTATAAAAAAAGATGACTCATGTAATATGATATAGTTGAAGATATGTCGATGGGCATTTTTATTTGCTGATATGTTCCAAATTTACCAATAATGATAATGATAATGTTTTACCAATAAGATAACAATAGATGGTTTTTATTTCACTTTAATTTAAAGAAAGATTTCTTCACATGTGGCCTTCGTGGTCAACTTACTGACTATGCTCATGACTAGCGTTAACAAAATGTTATAATTTTATGTCCTGAAAAAATAAAAACTACCACAATTACTATAATTACGGCTTTTTAGTACACTGCAGTTACTTCAGATGAACTGGTTGACCTTTCATCGAAAAATATTTAAATTACTTCCAAAATCTTTTTTTTTTGTTTTTACTTCCAAAAGGGAATGTACAGGTGTTTTCAACCTGTACATTCCCTTTGAAGTTCATTTCTTACTGGGTTTAAACCACAAACACTCAATGACATTGAAATCAAGATTATTCGCGTGCGTTATTGATAAAATAAATGCAGATTTAAAAAATCCAAAAACTTCACATAAAATCATTTTTAAATAAAATTGTCTTAAACCAATATGTGAAATTAAATAAATAATTTTTATTTAGAATTATGTAGCTTTCATTTGATGAATTATTTTATTTATTAAGTTAATGAAAATAAATGCACATACTAAGTGCATATTGTAGTATTATATTATCGTAGACAGAAACTTACTTCGGTAAATTAATTTGCATTTAATATCAATAAATTAAAAAAAAATGTGTATTATTAAAAAGTCTAAAGTAATACCAAAGAGGAGGTCCGTATCTTCGTGGAAGGACCAGGTGAACAACGATTTGGGGACGCTCGGTACTACCAACTGGCATCAGCAAGTAACTAATCCGACTGGCTGGCGAAAGCTACTCGACGCGCCCAAGGTCTGTAATGGTCAACTAAATAAATAATAAGTAAAGTATTACCAATTTACGTACATATGCATAAATATAGTCTTCCGATTCATTTAGGATACTTCGAAGGAAATTCAACACTCCGTATTTATAAAGTTCACATTTTTTCTTTAAATAGCATATCTGAATTCTAGACAAATTATATATATTTTAGGTAATATTCACATATGAAGTAACTTAAATTTGTCTGTTTTAAAAAGTATCCACAAAGAAATTTCAATATAGTTTAAGGAAAAAGTTCTTCCTATTGCATCTACTTATAAACTCTGGTTATATCAAATACTATTTTTCAGGTAAAAGTACAATTGTTTATTCAAAATCATAAAAAATTAGAAAATATATATATTTATATCCAAAAAAAAAGTGCACTCATTACTTGAAGCAACATAGCTATTTCCATATTCTATTTAATTATTCTGAAGTGCAACCTCAAAACATCCAATCACCAATCGTAAGTCAATGACGTATTCAAATGATTGTGTTTACAAAACTCACCGTTCCGACTTTTTGAATTTTCGACATTCTTTGAAATTATGCATAACTGAAAGCAACAATACCGAGAGTGAAACCGCAATTACGGCTTAGCGGTCATACCGTCAACTGACATTAAAGTATCTAACGAAGTATTTGAAGTGTTTCGTATGAGATGAAGTATCTTTGAGTGAAGAGTGCGTATTTGTCGCTCTGTAAGCCCATTTAATTAATTTTTTTTGTACATTTTTCAGATTGTTTTGTGGCTGCAATTGACCTTCTCCGAAAAAGAAAAGAAAAAAATCGCATAAACAAAAAGATCCAACTTCAAGAGATTCATGTTTAAATGCAATTTTATTACTCAATCGTTTTTATTAAATAACTTCAAATGCGAACAAAATTTTTTGTACTTTTTAGGCTTGTCGAAAGTGCGGTTGGAAATGAGTTTTTACATGCTAAAGTACAGTTGGTTACTTACTTTTAATTTTTATCAACAGTCAACAGTCCACAGTCCACAGTCAACAAGTTTCGCACTCAATACGGAAAAGACGAAGAAAATGAACAATCTTTTGAAATGCATTTCAGTAGTGGTGCCAGGTTTGTCGTGCTCCAATTTTTTTTGAATATTTTGTGACCCAATTCGGCACAGTGTAATATATGGTATATTAATGGTTAATCTTCTTCACTGAGCATAACCGTGCACTGCAACCTGCTCAATGCCATCAGATTGCTGCAATGGTTAACGAAATACGATTATCAGTAGTCACACCTGTTGCCGGTGTCGCAAATATTAACAAAATACATAAAGTAGCCAGGTATGGCAATTTATGCTGCGAAATTGATTGAAGTAATCAGTGATGAGTGATGAGTGACGCTATCATATCATAAATACATACATTTGTTTTTATTTATATGCCTTGCTTTTATTAGTAACAGAGTTGTTCAAATACTTGGTTAATTCTAAAGTATCATAATCTAAAAAATAGCAAAATAACAACAACAAAAATTGGTTTCGATATTTCTCAGATATATCATTGAATTATTGGGAACATCCAGAATAAAATTTATAACTTTAACTTATACTTTCTTTTTATGAAATTATCACATAACCAAGTTATCGAATTCATAGAATCAGGTTCGTTAATGTTCTGTTTTAAAGTAATGTTTTCAGCTGCATTGTCACTATCCATTGTTTTAAAAATTGCAGAACTGCAATCACCAAAACCATAGCAACATGTAAACTGATTTATAAGCTATCATGACATTTATGGGGTTATTAGTTACTAGCTATCTGGTTACTTACTATCTATCAATCTAGTTTTACTCTCGATCTGTTAAACCTTGTTGTTCAATCGAAAATTTTTAGAGTAATCCAACATTTTTATTGTCATGTTAATAGTCATTTATATTGTTTACAAATAAATTGATCGAATCAAATCACACCTTTTCATCATCATAATTATCCGTGACTATACAGTCCATGTAAGAACTAAGCCTGTTTAACAACAGTCTTTCATTCTTCTCTATTTTTTGCTTTTTTTTCCAATTTCTTATATTCATTACTTCTAAGTCCTGCTCCACACTGTCTTTCCATCGTTTTCTTGGTGGCCCTCTTCTTCTGCTTTTTCCTACTTCATTCTCATAAATCTTAAACACTTTATCTGTCAAATCATATAAAACACTTGTTAGTTGCAGGGTAATCTTGCTACTCTGGCAAAATATATAATGTAATAAATTAAACTTGAGTGTTATAAATTTTACCCCAAATTTACTAGTCGAAAATGAAAATTGTACTAAAAGTGCATTTAAAGAGCATCTCCATTGAAAAGACACTACTCGTTTAAAGAATGCTACTCCTCGCAAATCACAGAGGTTTGTTAATATTGACCGGAGACTTATTGACTGATGTGATATATAAAGAATTATTATAATCAAATGAGCTATAATTTATTTTTATTTGAATTTCCTTTCTAAATCACTTTTTTCTTTTATATTTAGAAAAGTACCGTAGGTGGTATACATTGTTTTTAAATGCATAAAATTTTTATAAATACTTTGGTTCCAACATTTTATTGTTAAAATTTATTTCTGTGAATTTTCTATTTTTTTAATTTTACCGAGATAATGTAACTTAAGGAGTAATCTTTCTATAATACCATAATATAGTATATGTATAAATTAATTGCAATATTTAATAATAATCTAAATTTCAATATTAACATAGGTAGTTAATAATATGGTGTACATATGAATTGAAATAATATATAACAAATAAAATACTTACGATATCTAATGATACAATAGAATACTTCTTCTCCTATCTTATATTAATATTCATCCATAGCTCACTTTCTGTAATTGTTCTATATAATTTTACTATATAGATATGCATATCTCTAAAACTTTGTGTTCTCTAAAAGTGTGTTCTAGAGTAATATCGTTTATTTGCATATGCAGTTTGGATTTTCAGTTTTTTTTTCAGTATTATTATTGATAAAGAAGGGATTGTGCACTGCTACCTGAAAGATATATTGTGCCCCTTACTCGGGTTAGAGTGTTTCTCCAAGGATCATCAGATGTTCATACTCATAACTTTCTTATATGTAACATATGTATATAAAATAACTATTTTATATAATAGTAGAAAAAGAGCTCAACTGAAAGTCCTCAACCTGAAAGTTCTTTAAATTTATTTCAAATCTTCCAGATGACCACCTTTAAAGCGCACAGGACTAAATTTTTTTGTTTTTATTGCATAAGATGGATTATCGGTAAAGTTAATATTTGTCGGGTTCATACAAGTACACGGCATTAATTAGCTTCGTTTTTGTTTTTTAGCATGGGTGAAATCTAGTACCTTTAGGATCTTTTAAGACGTCACCCTGAGCTTGTTTTTGAGTATTCGTTGCTTGGCTGTTTTCAATATGTTTAGTTAATCAGCCTAGTTCGTTTACCTTTTACCAACTCGAGCCTTTCATTTAATTTCCTCCTTAATTTAGTTTCAAGGATAAATACAGTTGTTGTCCAACCATTATTATAGAGTTCTACAACATAGAGTTTTTTTTGAAAGTTTATATAAAGATCACTTTCATTACAGAATGCTCGCGATCTTAGAAGCACTTTGTTTAAAGAATATTGTCGAATTTTGCAGTTGCATTAGAAAGATATAGACAAAAAAAATATATTTGATATCTCAAGGCACCATTTCTATTCAAAATTTTGATTGTGTTTCACAAGAAGTAAATTGAATTCTACGAATGTGGAAATGCCTAATTCAAAAATGTTTTCTTGAATCATGTGAATTCTGGGTTGATTTTAAGATAATACCCATTACATATCGATAATACGAAGTTATATTTTAAACTTTGAAATATTTTTAGAGAAACATTTTAAGCGATAAATCTAATTTATGGTTATGGTTATTTATTCCTTGCTAAACTTCATTAGTAGTATACTCGTCTTAAAAATTATGAACATTAAAAATGTTATGAACAAAATGTTGACCAACTGTAATCCGTCATCACCTCAGATTTCATCGAAACTGTTAGAGAATTTATTAAAGATAAACCAAAATCTTCGTTAAAATTCACGTAAGTGGAATTGAGCAATTTAAAACGTTCATTTAATGCTTTTTAACCAAACGTTAGGTATTTTTGCAACATCACATATAAAGGAGACCCCATCATGTTCACTTTGGAAAAAGACCATCTGTTGACCAAGTTTATAAATAATTTTTTTTACAAAAAACTGAGACGTACATACTTCTGAACGCTTGACAACAATAAAAATAGTTATCAGTTGTTGAAATATATGGTAGTCATTGTACGATTCAACACTTCTGCCCTGTACTGAAGTCCATATTTTTTTAAACACAATTTTAAAATACCATTACAAATTGAAAATGAAAACTGAAATTAAAAAAATATAATATCTCATTTTTTGTGATTAGTATTTTAAAAAGCAAATCGGGACCAGAGATTTGCAACGAACAGCCCATATATTTGATTTTGTAGTAATTTCTTTACATAAGTATTGCATCGGAAGTGCATCTTTCAAAATTTTGTATGCAAGTAACCTGGTCTTATGACAATATCAGTAATTTTTATTTCATTACAAGTAGTCGTAAGATGGACTAAATTTTAAATAAAATTATTAGTGGTACTTTCATAGACTTCTACGAAGATCAAAATCTGCACCGAATAAATACACCATATTAAAGGAACCATTCATTTATTCTTTATTGTGAAATATATTCAAATTTTTTCTGAAGATTTAAGAAATCAATTCCTATTTCTTAATAAATTCTATTGAAAAGCACAAAAAAAAATTTTAAAAAATATACACAAAAAAAAATGTTTTTCCTAGAAAGTTCATTGTTTTGTAAATATTTTCATTCTGGACCCTTTTGATTTTCTATATAAATGTGAATCTTAAATTCTTAAATAGTTTAGGTAATCCGTTAAGACGTCATTATTTCTAGCAACACATAGCACATAGTCCAAAGCAGCAACAAAAATATTTTCAAAGAAACATGTCAAACTCTAGTCGGGACATTTATATATAGAATTTATTCTATTAATACTATTTGTATTTATGATAAATAGTTTTGAGTGTCGATTCTTTGGGTATCGGGACATACTGGCGTACGGGAAAACGAAAACGCGGACAAACTAGCCAGGATAGGAGTAGCCACACCGATTATGTGTCCGGAACCCCCTTTATGGACTAGGACATAGTACGCTCCTTCCTCTCATAAAAATAAAGGAGAACCTGAATAAAAAGAATTACTGGAATAATAAATGAGGATTAAAACAATCCATATCACTTATTGCTACCTATAACAATAAGAGTTACTAGGATTGTATGAACCTATCAAAAAAAAAACAGAATCATGTCAGGAATGTAAACTAAAATACCACCTTACGGGACTAGGTATAATTACGGATGAAAAGTGTAGATTCTGTGAAAAGAATGAGGAGTCGGCCACACATGTGCTGTTAGAATACCCTGCGCTAATGCACATACGAAATAGGCTTCAGGGAATGTATATTCTTATGGAAGAGGCAATAAAACTCTTCAAAGTACGTTCTATACTACTTTTAATTGACTCAGCAGTGCTTAGACCTACTCTAAGCCCAGAAGGGGGCATAATAGACCCGACGGTCGCAGTGTCACATCTCCTTACGATAATAATAATAATCAATCATTTTTATGGGTAACTAATACGTAACATATGATATTGAATAGAGTTCGCTAAAATTGGGCTGGTCACTTGAATAAATAATACGTGTAGTATTTTATAGAGCAACTGAATTATTTTCTAAAATTATATAAGTAAGATATAAAGTCATGGGGTAATAGTTTCGAACGGGTTTCTTATTACTTGCTAAGCTTAATTCTGTTTATATTATCAAAATTGCAAGAAATTCATCTACTTGTGTAAGCCGAAGTGATCAAATTACTCGTTTCAACTTGCACTCTTGAGTGTCCATCCATTTAAATTATTGCTTCAGTGACATCATAGGACTTGCAACTCTCAACTTCGGTTGCTAAAATGTCGAACTCTTGCAGTTGCTGTGCAAACTGGACTGATGCCACACAAAACATATCCGCAATGCACGAGTATCTCACTTTAGTTTGGAGCTTGCGATGTGCAAATGTTCATTTTATGGCCTGAGGTAACGCGCTGCAAGTGGTTTGATTTTTCTTGATCTTTGTAAGGTTTGGCGCAATGCTTTGTTAACTTGAACTCGAACTTTTGCAGTTTTTCTCTCCGAATTTAGGTTGTTTTTGTTATTATTGCTTGGCTTTGCAACTTTAGCAATAATTTTTCGATTGCACATCAACAAAAGCTGCTTGTAGGAAGTTGTAAGGCGCATGTTTAACTGAAGATGCTGTTGCAGATGGCTATCTAAAACGTCGCTTCCTTGAAAGATATTTTTGCAATTTCGGTGCTAAAAATACCGTTTCGAGTGTGATGCAACCTTATATGAAGTTATTACGCAATTCGCTCAAATTATGCATTTCCCACCGCCGTTTCCCATCGCATTTCATTATATCATGCTGGGCCACATATACTTAAAGCTTTTTTATAGTCTCTTTGGTGCTTAGTTGGCACATGGAATTCAATCATAGTGTAGGATATAGGTATATAATACAGATGCAACAAGCAACAAACAATTTATCACACTTTTTTGTGTATTTCATTTCTTAGACTTTTATTAGTTGTGTGCTTCCGCATTCAGACACAACCAATTTTTAATTGAATCTTACTTGCCCTATAAAATGTGATGGTTTTAATTGTTCAGTTTCACTTATTTTCGATTTATATAATCTATAATATATAATAAATCAATTTAACTTTTACATCTGAAAAATAGTAGAAATATTAATACATATTTTGAAGATCCTTTCTGACCTGCAACCACATAGCCCGACAACATTTTAATGATTCTCGAAATTATCGCATTATAGTTAAGAAATTCTTCTGAATTTCATGATTATTAAGGATGTATTTATATATTAATGAAATTATAAACAAAACCATTTATAAAGTTGAATAACAAAGGATTTCCAGTTATCCCTGGTGTTGATCATAATCTTTTTTTATGTTCTTTCTGCTTTGGAAAAGCATTCTGAGTCTATAAGTTATATACAACTACATATATATATAATTAAAAATTAAAAAAAAAACTTAAATAAGTTATTTTTTTTTAATTAAAACCTTTATGATTAAGAAATTACCATTTAAGAAATGAACCATATCGTTACCTCATTTACTACAGATGAAAATAAAACGATTAAATCGATTTTAAATTTTTTTATTTTATATAAAAATGAAATTTATTTAAATAATTTTAAAAATTTCATACATTCAGTTCAAAAAGTTTCCTCCAAGTTGCGTATATTAAAGGCTTCACAAATAGATTCTATCAAAATTCTAATAGGGCTTGAAAATCTTCACAGTATTTACATTTGCAAGTTTGACTAATTTGCATAAATTTTACATTTTTTACAATCAACAAATTAAAATTATATGAACAAGCTTACTCATGTGTAACGAAAGCTAAGTACAAGGATATATATTTACATGTGTAGAATCACTGACGTGATAAGTTCTGTGCGGACATAGTACCGATCGATTTAAACTTAATATTAACGGTATTGTATAAAAATAATTGATTTGTATTATTTAATATATCAGTGCTGGAGCATTTCATTTGCTGCTCAATATTGTTAGCTTTGTAAATATTGTTTTTGCAGTTCAATCCCAACCATGATGACTAACAGGTACCCAAACTTTTTCCCAAACAGGCTTCCACACTTTTTTCAATTCTGGCACTTTAACTTCTTTCCATACAGGAACTTTCTTTGATACCCACTCTTCTTTCCATGCTTGTTTCTTCTCCGTAGCCCATGCTTGTTTCTTTTCTGTACGCCAAATTTGTACTTTTTCTTCCACCCATTTCTCCTGTTTTTCTTTTACCCAAATTTGCTTTTTCACCGGTTTCCAAATTTGTACCCATTCAATCTTCCAATCAAGTTTCTTTTCCGTTTTCCAAGCTTGCTGTTTCTCGGTTTTCCATTCTTGCACTTTATCCGTCTTCCATTCCTGTACTTTTTCTACTTTAAAATCTTGTACCTTTTCAGTTTTCCATTCTTGTTTCTTTTCTATTTTCCATTCTTCTTTCTTTTCTGTCCGCCACACTTTCTTCCAAACTGGTTTCCATATTAGTTTCTTGCGCCACAAATCGTGACTGGTATATTCCCAACCCTCATGATCCTTGCCCAAATACTTTTCACCAGGTATACCCATTTTTACCCATTCTGGCACAAACATCTGTTTCCAGTCAGGCACTTGTACTTCGCGCCAATAAGGCACCTTTATTTCTTTCCATATGGGAACTTGAATTTCTTTCCATATTGGTACTTTAACTTCACGCCATATGGGAACTTGAATTTCCTTCCAAACAGGTACTTTTATTTCTTTCCAAATTGGTACTTGTATCTCCCGCCATATGGGTTTCGTTATTTTTTTCCACTCCGCCACTTTCGTTTCTTTCCATGCTGGTATTTCACGTTCAACAATATGTGGCTTTTTCACAATCTTCCAGTCGGGAACTTGAACTTCTTTCCATATAGGCACTTGTACCTCCTTCCATATTGGTACTTGAATTTTTTTCCATTCCTCTTTCCAAGCTTCCTTTTTTATAGTTTTCCACACTTGCACATAATCCTCTTTCCAAACAAGCTTCTTTTTCCAAACGCCTTCAGGTGGGTGTGCAAAAGCAAAACTTAAGAAGAGCGCACAGCTGGCACCGAATAACTGAAAGGATAGAAAGAATAAAACTTGATAAATTAATGATTAAAATGAAATTATTATTAAAATTTTTAGAATATGATCTTAAATAATTCAAAATTGTATAATGTTTATAATTGTCCTTTAGGATATTTTCATTTACATATAATATTCAAGCACTTCTTATTTGCAGCACTACTATTAAAAACTGCTAGCTAGTGTAACAGGGAAACCATTTTATATGCATATTTAAATATATATAAATTAAAATTAATTAAATTAAATAATTTAGAAATTAGTTTCTGATTTCACAAGCTCGAGGTAAAACTAATTTTTAAATTGAACGAAATTAAATATTATACTCGCGTATTACGATTTATAGCAATATTAATTAATTTTAATAATTAAAATTGTATTTTAATAAAATTATTTAATAAAATAAAATAGAAATTTTATTTATTAAAATTAATAAATAAATATGAACAAAATTTATTTTTATGTTAGAATTAAAATTTTATTTTAATAAAATTATTTTATAAAATAAAATAGAAGTTTTATTTATTAAAATTAATAAATAAATTTTAACAAAATTTATTTTTATTTTGGAATATTGCTATTTTAATAATATACATATGTATGGTATAACATTTTGCTAATAGATTAATAACGGAGCCATATACTATTCATTATTTTTATTGCAAATCAATTATATTAAATTATTTTCACTGTATCCTTTGAGCGTTAATTATTGGGTAAAACGTCGTATAACATAAGAAACTTATTTTGTATAAAAATATATCATAGCACTGAACTTTTATTAAAATTAATGTAATGTATTTAATTGAATTATTAATTCCAATTGCTAATAATGAAAGTTAATAGTTTTAATTAATTTAATAAATATTTTTTCAATTTATTTTTTTTTTTACTTTTTATCTATTAATTTATATTTCATTAAAAGAATGAATTTCACAATTATATTATTTTATATAAACAAACAAATACACCCACCAAAATTTGAAGGGATCTCATATTTAGTCCCTTATGTCGCGTTTAAAGCGAAAACTTAACTTTTAGTATGTGTGCCTTCGTTGAGGTCTTCTAATAACACTATTCACATTTGCGCGCATACACTTGTATTTATATTTTGAACAAAAAACTATGTACGTAAATGTTAACAACAGAGCGTAAAGCAATAATGGCTTAAACCCATAATATGGAAAATAACATAACAAAAACATTAACAGACTCACTCGCAAATGGAACAAAACAAAAGTGGTAAAAAAGCATGAAAGATATGAAAAACAGCTGCATGCGGCTTTGGCCTACAAGTAGCTGTACAACTCAGCACAAATAAATTGGCAATAATGCTTTTTTAAATGAAATCGAAAGCTGGTTTCAAAACACCCGTTAAAGAGTACGCCACGAGATTCGCTTTCAATGCGAGAGGGAAGGCACAAAGCACTGCAAAAACATTACCGTAAATTCAACATATCGTAACCGGCTTAACGCTGTATTCACCACAATTTTTAAAATTTGAATTTTTGGTATGAGTACAAGTGCAGTCAATGTTGCTCTCGAACAAAAATTGTCGTTATTCGTTATTCGTTGTCGGTTGAAATCAAAATGAGCGAAATTATGTAATATTTTTTTTTTATAGTTCATACTGCATTTTCTGTTTCAACAAATCGACATGAAGGACTGCACTACTGCACTATATAATATATTCTTGACTAATTAACTTAATTAAATGCAATATTACAACAAATCTCTATTTAAGACTAATTTACAGATTTATTTATTTAATCTTACGTTTTTTTATAATTAAATTCAGTTTTAATTTTTTTTTGTAATATAAAAATATATTTCTAATCAAGTTAATTTTTAGGCGACCATACAGCGAATTCGGAAATCCATCATCCGTGATCTTTGGAAAAATATGTAAATTTAATTGCCAGTATATTATATTTGGACTACAAATGTAGGATATTAAACTCTCTCAACTATGAACCGTGGATCCCTGGGTAAGCACATTAAGTTCACGTTCATTTAATTCGTAAGCATTTAATAATGCTTATACGTATTTCTAAACCACCATTTCATTTCATTTCATAAAATTCTTAATCATTTTTTTTAGTAAATTTTATTTAATATTAATGCCTTTCAATTCCAATAAAATTTGAAGAACTGTTAAACTCTTTTTAGAGTTATAAAATATATCATCCATAGCAAGAGGAAATTGCAGAAATGATAATACTTGTAGTTTAAAGTAAAAGATAGTGTCGAGAAATTATTTTTTGTTTTTGGCATCCACATATCCCTTAAAAGCATATATATAAGCTAATGTACAATTTATCCACTATTCACCTATTCACACATAATGAATAAGAGCTTTAAAAAAAGTTACAAGAAATATAATATTTCTTATGCGGTATTTGTAGTCTTAAATCAAAATATAAGATTGTACCATTTGAACAAATTGCCTTAGATTACGTCAAGTGAAAAAGTGTGATTGCCAGCTCTTCTTAAATAATTCATTTGCACTTTTTTTATTGTATTATACAATTTTATATACAAATAAACATTTATTTTATTCAAAAAACAATTTAAAATTAATTTTCAGTAAGATATATACTGTTTAAAAGAAATTGTGGTGTTATTAAAAAATAATTGCAATTTAAATTTAAGTGAATTGCCACAATATTAATTAAGGCTGTGTGCGAGTTCGAGTATATTGATGGTAAACTCAGGGAAATAGTAAATTATGTCGGTATGGCAGAGAATGTTGGTATTTAACAGAATTTCGAGTAGGGTAAATTAGGTAAAAATTATGAAAATTAGGTATTATGTTACTGTTGTGAAAATTTTATAAGATATTGAATAAATAAATAAATAAATTTGAAAACTTTTAACAGAAAAATAATAAATAAGTGCAGTGCAAAAAATCCCTTGGAAATTTCAATTTACTTTACCTCAATTTACTCGAACTCGCACACGATCTAAAAAGGTAAAGTAGCAGCTGTAAAATATTTTTTCAATTCGAATTGTTTTAACAAACTAAATTTTACAACAATTTTTTCTGTTTAAAAATGTAAATTGTTGTGCAAATTTAAATAGAACTTGAATAAATTATTCACAAAGTAATTTAAAGTGAAAATATTTAAACAAAAAATTTGTCAATATAATGCAGTATGCAGTGTGCAGTGGGAGTTGTAAACTAAGCAACGCATCGATATGTTCGACCAATAGAAACGCAGTCTCAAGTGTTGTCACACGTGATTTTACCAATAAATGTAAAGCCGGATGGCGCAATTTTATTATTTATCATAAGTATTACCATAAATATTAGTTTGAACATAGTTTTAAGATAGAATAACTTTAAAGCTACAAGTTTACTCAAAATATGTAAAAAAACCTTAAGTAGGTGGTGCATATGAAGGACAACAATATACCATTAATTACAAAAAAAACTTAAGTAAGGATCACCTTGCTTTGGAGAAATTGGTCTGAATATGTGTAAAATTCACAAATCTTCGCAACTACAAATACATACCGTTGGAAACGGAGTAATCCGTCATCGAAGATGCCTGCAAGAAATGAAGAAATACATAAAGACCTCTCGAATCATATATAAGATGGCTATAGAAGAAATTTTCCGACAAATTAGCAAAATCTCATTAATGATAGATTGGCTACACTGTTTTACAGATTGCCTGCATTCGAATAAATATATGCGCCCTAGCGAAGCGCTTTATGTTATTTTTATTTTTCTTCTTTTTTTATTATAAATATTTTCCCTTAATTTAATTTTTATTTATAATTTAAATATTAATAGAGAAAACATTAAGAAACCAATTAAAAATTGCAATTAATTAGTCTCACCCTTTCGTTTTTTATTCAAACAGTTAAAATCTCTTTAATTGGTACCTTTTCGAACAATAACAAAGCGCATATAGTAGTTTTATGTAATTTTTTAAGGAATTCTAATTTTATGGACTTATTAAACGAAATATGTATGTAGTATACAGCATAATCGACACAATTCATGTTTTTGTAATTGATATGCAATGTTTTCCCAATAGTCCGCGCATAGCATCATCAGATACAGTTTGGGCACCTAATACATAATTAACAGATATAATAATAACAGTTATTCGTAATAAATAACACTTGTATCATTTTGTATAAAAATTTCAATTGTTGCACTGTCCAAGTTAAAATCCATTTGATTTTGTAGATTCTATTTTCAGCTGTTAAAATTTCGTTACAAATCTTTTTGATTGGAATTTGTTTTGTTATCGAAATCAAGAAATGACAGCTTAAATCACCATCAAAAGTCTCGTGTGAATCCACTATAAATATTTGTGCAAAATGATGAATTCCGCAGGGTTGTCATTATAACAAAATTTGCAAGAAAAGAAGTAAAAATATAATATTTAACGTTGATATCGTGTGCTATAGTAGTAGTTTCTTTTCAATATTTATTTGTAATGTGAAAAAACGGTTTTGCAAACAGGTTTTTATAGTTCCAAATTCTTTTATAATTGAAAGCATTTGATAGAGATCTACACATTCCACATACATGGCGCTCAATTCTCCACTGCGTGGTAACCCTAGAGTGTATGTGTCATTTGTCACAATTGGTACAATTGTGTTTACAGTTTTATAATTAACACAATTTCGCATTTATCTCCATAAATATGTAGCAGTTAGCTGTATTTCCCATATAAAATGCATATAAAATGAGAGAGATAATGGCTTATAAAGTAGACAATTATTTTTCAATTGCTTTTAATTAGAAAAATATGGCAGTGAATCTTATTAAAAGTAAACTTCATAAAAAACAAACTTATCTTCAAACATGTTAAATTAAAATAAAAATAATACACTTTCAGGAGTAGAATATAATTTCATATTATATTTAATTTAAGTTTAAATGATGTTTTATTAACTTAATTTGTAGCTCTATATATTTTGCAATATTTGATTTTGCTTTTGTTTTTTCTTGTTTTTTGTTACTATTTGAAAATATCATTACCTTGGATTTAACATTTAATTTTGAAGTGTCGTAAAATGACGTACCTTCACAAAATGATTAAAGAAACCCAAATGTCGAATATATTTTGATTTTTAAAATCTATTATTGTTCACTGAAAAATTGATATGCTAACGTAAAGTATTTAATAAATATGAATACAGTAAATGTATCGTGTTGTATCATTTTTTAGACATACAAAAAGGTGCCAGGACTTCTAGAGCATTGGGAGTTCCATCTAAATGATGTTCTTGCAATATGGTTTGCAGGACTTCGAAGTGTGTGGCCGATCCATTGCAATTTGCGTCTTGTTGTGTACGGCTCCACAGGTCTTCATTTTCTGTTCTTTCAGGTCATCTTATACCAAGTATTCTGCGCAAGCACTTGCTTATGAAGTTCTGTATTTATGACTCAATGCAGTTAGAACCATTTCATGTTTTACTGCCATAGAAGAGCACAGATTTTATATTTATTTCGAAGATGCGGAGTTTCGTTTTACGAGATATTTGGCTTGATTTTCATATGTTATGTTTCTCAACATACCGAAAGTAGAGTTTACTTTATTAACGCGCATAGCGACATCCTTATCAGCGCCACTTTTAGCTGTGAGTACACTCCCCAGATACACAAAGTTTTGCACGCACTCGCAGTTTTCTTCGCCCAATTTAAGCACCAGAAGCAGTAGCTATTGCGCATAACTGTTATACAGAATACAACAGCTAAAATTATGGTACATGGCTTTGACTACATTGATTATTTTCGGTTGTAGACCTCTGCGCGATATAGTTCTCCATACATAATTTCTGTTAATGTTATCGAACGCCCTTTTGAAATCAATAAAGGGTTCATATGAAGCAGTACGAAACATATGTCAAACAGAGCAGCTATCATATGTTTGATTAATGGATTGTCATTCTACTAGAAAAACAGTAATTATGTAGTGGGTGCAGTTATGAGACTTATTTTTTGTTTGTGGATATGTTAATCTACAAAATTGTCCCTTCAGGGTCAGCGAAAGTCCAAAAGTAACTGTCCAACAAACATTGCACCTACAAAAAATCATTTTGTTTACGAGGTTTGTCTGACGTGAAATTGAAGATATGGATATAAAACAGTTGGTTTCAACAGGTTGATGTCACAAGTCATAAAATGGATTATTTTGTATTTGTTGTGCGAAAGAGTATCCAAACTAGTAATTTCACATTTAAGCGATTCAAATTGTTTACCAAGATCATGCAATTTGTTACCACTAGACTACTAAACCTTTTTGTGGAGTTATGTAAAGGATCAAACTATTGACAGTTTGAAAACGAACTGTCTTTAAGTTGTGGTTGAGTAATTGTCTGATAATTTGAATTTTTATACGGTAACACAATAAAACAATAGCATTAAGTACATCGTTAGGATCGTTGGTATAACCTTACCTCATCTAATTGCCAGATATGTACCGACAGGTCGTTGAGCACAACCCCAAAGGAATTCAGTACTGTAAAACATTCCGTGGAAGACATTTAATTTCTGCTGTAGTTCACACCAATGGCAAGGTTCAAACAATATATAAATGTGTTTTATTTATGTTTACTTTCGGAATCACAAAATTTGTAACCATGTAATATAATAACATTCCTGTCATCCTTCAGATATTTATTAATTTAATTAATTTATTTAACAATCATGTTCAACATTTATTTAGTTTTTGAAAATAAATTACGCTAAAACAAAATTTTATAAATAAAATAAAATATATATACCTATATATGTGATAAAAAATATTTGAACAATTTTGGTATGCAGAAACCGTTTAAGAGTTAAAGTAAAAAAATTGAAGTTGTCTGTTCGCACAACGCAACTGCGAATCATAAATTTTGTGCCCATTTTTGAAACGACCTCCGCGGGTGGAAATCTGTTGTATTCGCAATGAGTAGTTATTTCGCTTTCAGATATTTGTGTTTACCAGTTTTTGTTAATTGCTGATCATAGCTGAGCGCCATCACAGACGACCGAGTTTTATAGTCAAGCGCTAATTTTTAAAATGCAATTTTATGAATTGTTTAATTTTTTTTTTTTGTTAAATAACAAACACGCCTCGCTCATCTTTGCAACTTAATCGGACAAAGCGCACAGGCTGGAGATGCTTTTTGATAATTCTAGGTAGGAAAACAAAAATATCCAAATATTGAATATTTCATATAATCGCAAAGGTTTTGTATAACAAACATGTGACCAATTAAAGAAGTTACTTAGTTTATTTGATTTATAAGTAACATTAAACAATCAAACTGAAACTTAGTTTAAAATTATTAAGCAATCAAATTCAAGTTTAAAAGCTAGTGTCGTCATCTATTCCCGAAAATAAACAATATGTCTATTATCTGAGGCTAGTATTATAATATTATTAACTCTATTATATTGAGGCTAAGTAAATCCTAAATCTAGAAAATAGCCGGCCTAACCTTATTTCTCGTAAACAAATCGTTAAGATGTCACTTCATAGTACTTTCTTTTTTTAAATATTTCTAATAGTCTACGCAGAGCTGCATGGAGAGACATACAGAAACCCGATAACGGGATGTTTTGACCACATAAGTAAGTAAGTAAATAATAGTTTATTCAGTGATTCGACAATAACTTATGCTAAAATTGAAATGTACAATTCCATTTATATTCGATTTCAATTAAGCTGAAATAGTTGAATTATTATGATGATCTCTTGTCTGATTTTTTGTTCCTTATTTCTCAATTTTCAAATGGAATGTCACTTGATAAGATTCATTTTGGGACTGATGTATTTTTAAGATTTAACAAGTCAAGTACGGATTTGGGTCTATTGGTTAAAGTTCGCTGACTCTGATTTTCAAATTTGGCAGGAACCGAGTTAGATTCCTGGTACTTGTAGCCTCAAAAAATTATTTACGAATAATTAAATACAAGAATTATATCCAAGACCACTGATGATGGGTATTTGGCAAAACTCGAAACAGCTGTATGGTCAGCCAAAAATTCAATTAATTAAAATAATATAAAATTAATTTTTGTTCTTGTAATTCACTACTGTCCGAAAAACTTCTTTATGATTTTCTTTAACGTACGTACCTTGATAAATAATAATGTTAATACATCTTGACTTTTTATTTTAATATATGCCGATCAAAATAAAATTTGTGAAGGTATTGAGACTTATTCTTGTTTTCGTATTTAATACTAGTGTTAAGAGTTACGAGCTAAGGTATTTATGATACGAAGGGCTAATCAATAAAGCTAAAAATAATGATTGTTAGATGGAGTCGAATAGCAAAGAAAATAAAAGAACAAAAATTTAGTTAATTTATTGAAATTTGGCTGATCATATAACGCTGTTTCGAATATTGCCAAGTACTCATAATCAGTGGTCTTAAGAAATATTCGAATTTCTTTTTAATAAGTTTATAGTCCGTATATAATTTTTTTGGACTGCAAGTGCCAGGCTTAGAACTCGTGCCTGTCCAATTAGAACAGATGACTACTCAATTCCAACATTTCTTCATTGGTACAGATTTCTTATAAAATTAATCGTTTGATTAAAAAACAAATCGGATACGTAGGATGCAGTGGGTGTTGATAGGCATGTTGAATTAACTATTAACTGTTCGAATTTTTGTTAAACAGAAGTTAAGCATATAAAACATAATCTAAAACAATTTTAAATAAAGAAAATTAATTAAATGACAATAATTTTTTTTTTTTTAATTGTTCAAATAAAATTTTCTTTTAATAAAAAATACCATATTAATGTAATTGGAGTTATTTTTATATATAGGTACTTTTATTTTAAAGCATATAAATATTAGATTCGTAGAAATATTTTTATTTTGTGTTTACAATATGTGTGAAGGAAGTATTTTTTACTCACACAAGTCCTTCCATTGGAAATTTTATATATTGATTTCAGTACTGGTAACCAATAATAGATCAATTAAAATACTAACAAGCGGTTTAACCAGATATTGCGTATTCAGTCACTATTACAAACTTACTAATAAAAAAGGAAAATCTCTGAAATTGCATAATAATTGTGGATTTTAAGTAATTACGATTCCACTTGCCACTTGCTCAGCTAACGGCCTTCAAGCGCAATACTTGCAGACATTAAGGGGTATCAATTTTAAATAACATCGGCAACCATCATAATTCATCTGAAGATGACAATGGTATCCATGTGTCTTTATTAACAAATGTGTGCACATGTACAGGTACAGAGCCATCTGCAACATCTTAAGCGGTTGCGATAAAATATCAAAACTGGAAAATTAAAACAAGACGATAACAGAAAAATAAATTCATTGAAAGCAGGTATTTCAGCCAAAAAACGGTTACCAGTTTAAAATGCAACAGATGCGACTGGAATTGTGCAGTGGTTGTTTATATTGTAAATTGGCAGGAGGTAAGAGGATTGAAGGTGGAAATGAAGACGACGATGTTATGGCGAAAAGGGAATGAATGCTTTAAATTGGCAAAATATTTGAGTTGCATAATTCACTGCAATTTTGTAGTTGTCGAGGCTACAAGAAATGATGCTTTGAACCCAGAGAAAACCCAAAGTAGTTGCAAAAAGGAAGGCAACAACTAATTGCAGCGAATTGGATTTCTATGACTTGATTTCGTTTCTATACGTGTGAGCTAGTCGCAGATTTTTTAGGAAGCGTTCGGCGTTGAAGCTTTACATGTGATATAAACATTATTTAACACAAGTGGATCGAGCAATTCACAGTACCGCGTATAATGAGCCCATGCATTACATGTTCACATAATACGCAAATGCCGTCTGCGCAGTTGCAAGCGATCAACCACGCAGCCACGCAGCCACGGAACCTCACGATGGCTTACAAATCAGTTGGTAATTTTAACCATGTGGTGCGTGGAGTGCTTAAATTTTTACTTTAATTTGACTTACATCGTTTCCTTCATATCTTCAGCGGCACTTAAATTATTTTTAACATTGGCTTTTTCTGTCACTTGTTATTTCTGTTTTCGATGCTGTTTTTATTTTGTATTGTTGACCTGAAAACATTGAACGGCCTTAATTATGTCCAATGCAAGTCTGTATCAGTCAAGTTTAATCCGATTTTCTGCCATATATGTCAAAAGATGTGTTGAGGGAGTGTGTTTTATTATTGATACCTGACAAAATGTGATGAGAAGGGGGAAACTGCTCCACTGATCTGGTTTTGTTTGTACAGCAAACTTAAGCAAAGAAATGTTTGCTCGTAATGCAAACGATACTCCAATAAAATCAGGTTAATTGTTGTAACATTGCCTAGCTATAAGCTTTGGTCTGTATTAGTATTTGTTTTTGTTAGGAATATATTTATCTCACTAAAATATGTGTTTATAATTAAACAACAAAGGATTTTTTCAAATTAATTAACTGAATGACGAACGTCTTTACAAAATGAAAATATCATTTTGTTACAAGTTTAGCAAAACAGGCCGTATAGATGTGTCTTTAGAGGCATATTTACTTTTATAATGTTTACAATATCGAGTAAAAATATATTGTTGTCGCCGCTCGATATAGTAAATACCTCTATTATTATTAAGCCGATTTAATAATTTAGTTATTTTATGTTTGTTGCCTATAGAATACGAATATATATATCAAGGTAAATTGCCGACATATTACAAAGTGTGAAGAAAGTTTTTCAAATAATAATAGACGTGATCTTTTGTAAACACATTGCAAATATACAACCGGCTATTTTTAAAATCGCATACTAAACAACAACACTGCTGACTTATTTAATCCAACTTTTTGAAACCGCTTATTCGAGAAGCAGCTCATACCTTAAACTCCACCATCGTAAATGAAAAATTTGCTGAAAATTAAAAAATTTCCAGTTAGTTATTAAAATTTTTGTTTATTATTTGTATTTAGTTTTTTAAAACGTATACAGTCAAACTTCCATAACTCGAACTTCTATAACTCGAACCAAAAACAATGCATCAAGGTTTTAGAGAGCAAATTACATACAATTCTGCTTCCATAACTCGAGCTTCTATAACTCGAATTTCTCTATAACTCGAACAAACGTTTATTTTCGTGCCGATAGGAATACGGGAAAGTGCATTCTATAAGTCGAATTTTTATTTTAAGTATAAATTAATTTTGCTGTTAGGGGTAGTCCCTTTTTCCGAACCAAATGTTTAATTTTTTCTTTCTTATGTTGCTTCTTTGTGCAAATGCCAGTCGCTAGCAGCGTGATTTAAAGTAAATAAAATAACTTCCAATGCTAATCTTAACGCTTATAATGAGCTCGACAATAAAATTTGTACATCAAGGTTTTCTACAGATGACGATTGAGTAGCTCTAAATTACTGGATTCCATTTTAAGCGCCATGGAAAGTGATGATGAGGGTTCCGTGGATGTAATTGTTTATCAGCCTTTCAAGAATGAGGTAGAAGACTCCTTCACTATTCTGAATTTATGTTTGCAAACGAACGATACTACAACTGATGATCACTATAAGGCTAAGGCTTTAAATAAAATGGAATGTCTTTTTACTGAAAATAACAAAAAAAAAATTAAAATCCCAAACACTAATTTCTGAATATTTTACTTCACTATAACTTCTGTGCTGTGTTTGATTTTAAATAAATAAATAAGTATCTTAAAACGTAGTTCTAGTTTCTTTCAAAAATAAAAAAAAAACAATTTTCTAACTCGAAGTTTCCATAAGTCGAACCTTTTCTTCGAGTTATGGAAGTTTGACTGTATTTCCAGTTCAAATATTTTTAAACACTTTCATTATGTATATATTGAAGTAGTTTCAAAACTACTGATGATCACTCTAGTTATAGTATTTTGAAGTTCGTTGCACTTTAATTGGATCACTTTGTACTTAATTATACAATTAAGTACAATTATAAAAATACAATTTTTATATAAAATACATATTTTATCTCATATATCAAATGTTGGAAACGCTCTCTTAACAAACATATGCATTAAATATTACATTAGTAATATGAAAGGACAAATTCAGAGTTTAATAAAATTCTCTCGTTAACATATTATTATGAAGAAGACTGCTTCCCTCCGTTACAAATAGTTTGTTAAACTTAATATACCCTATTCTCAACAGTTTAAAGGGTGTATAAATAAGTCAACTAATTTCTTATTTTCCACACATTTGTTTATTTAATTTTTGATAAATAGCACTTATGATATTACAAAAAAAAAAAATAAACTTAACCACAATTAATTTAAGTCTTTTTGAAGCGCCTTCAGACAAGAGGTCTACATTGACCTCGTTTTAAATAAGATTTTGGGTAAATGTTTAATAATATTTTTAATGGAAACGATTGCCGTTCATTGAACGTTTGATTGACCAAATTTTGATAATTGTTTTAGATTCGTCTTCATCGGCAACATCTTAATAGATATTTGAAACCTTTGCTAGGGATTGTAAAACATTAGACATAGACTTAGCACCCGCAACTGCTTTTGAATGAGTTTGTGCGGCACAGAAAAGACATACATATATATTTTTCAGACTCTCTTCATCACTTATGCTTCTTACAAAACATTTAAAACAATTATATTATTGTTGAGGTTATTTTAATTATTAAGTCTAACATCACCTAAACGATGATTTATGACTTTCTGATTTACATACTAATATCTTCAACGCCGCGCAAATTATAAAAACTTATGTCCAATTTTATTCGTTTATTTATTTTTGCCTATTAATGATTTTTTTATAATTGTTACTGTATTTTTTTTTTTCGTGTATGAAAATAAATATTTACTATTTATTGTTGATAATAAAACAGAAAATTATATATGAAGCATAGTACAGATTTGTGTTTGACAATCTTGTACGTACTTAAATTTTAATGTATTAGACTGACATTGCACTTGTCAATGGGTATAAGAATCAGCTTACCTTCTCATCAAATTTTGGTTTTCGAAAATCGCGAATCCTATTTTAATTTTTTTCGATTTTGTAGCCTCAACTGTCGCTGCAAACTAAGAATAAAGAAAAAACAATAGAGAATTATATGCCTCCTGTAAGGTTAAAAAGCTTAGGCGTTGATAGGGTATAGAGTAGCAAAAGTTTTAAACCGATTCATATAAAACATACTTCATATATAAAGATACTTACTTACATAGAAAAAATAGAGAATTATATTTCTCCTGTAAGGTTAAAAAACTTAGGCGTTGATAGGGCATGGAGTAGCAAGAGTTTTAAACCGATTTATATAAAAGATACTTAACCCTGATCTTCAGAAAACTATCTTTTAAAGATAGAAACAATAAAGAATAATATGTCTCCTATAAGGTTAAAATGGTTAGGCGTTAAAATGGTTGACTGATTCATATAAAAGATACTTAGCCTTGATCTGCAGAAAACTATCTTTTAAAGATAGAAACAATAGAAAATTATATGTCTACTGTAAGGTTAAAATACTTAGGCGTTGACAGGGCATGGAGTAGCAAGAGTTTTAAACTGATTCATATAAAAGATACTTAGCCTTGATATGCAGAAGCTGTCTTTTAAATTGTAGGTATGTGTATGTATATATTTATAGGATTAACAAATAATATAAATCTTTTTATTATAAATATTTTTATGCTGCTAGTTAGCACTTCCACTTTTGCATATATTAATTTAATATATGCAAAATTAAGTTGAGAAATGAATGCTTGAATGTTTTAGTTATTAAGACAATTGACATGTACACAACATTGAAAACAAAATACATTGTTCACGTTTAGACATATCTTACGCTTTCGATTTTATATTCTATAAAATTTAGAAATTTAGAATTAAACAAGAGGTCAAAAAGTTTTAAAAAGTTCAAGCAGATGTTTCACAACGTCATGTTCTGATTTACGGTATTGAACTCTACACAACTGCAGTATACCCAAATATGAAGATACTGCAATATATCTGCCAAAAGTTCTCCGAATAAGTACTAACGTACCCTAATCCATCACTGAAGTGTATCACTAGTATAGCAGTAAAGTGTAGATTAGCATAATAATATCACAACCACATTTTTAAGACTCTACACCAAGGATTTGTATAGCATCTTAATGTTTCTTTTTACAAATGTTTTTAAATTGTAAATAGGTGGAGTATTCCTAATAAAGTAATGAACTATAACTGCTATAACTTACTTACAAATTTATTTAAAATAAGTAATTAGTAAAAGTATCGACTGTGATAAATGTGTAATTTTAGCTATATATAAATTATATTTGTAGCGGTGAAAAATGTCGATTATTTTGAAGCATCATATTCTACATACATTCAACACAATTACTCCAAAAAATAAATAACAGATCGTAATATAAATATATATATATATATATGATGTACAATGTACTAATGTTGAGGATACAATACCAGTAACGTCACTATTTATATTATAAAGTTTTTTTTACTTATGAAATTTTCACCTCTTTTGGTACACGGATGTAAAATTTTACAGGAGCACAGCTAGAGATGAATTTCAATTATTTTTGTGGAAATGCGGTTTAAAATGATGCAAGTGGCCGGCAATGGAGAAAGTTCAAAAAATTGCTTCCCTATTTAAAGATGTCATCTATTGCTTCGAGCTTTGTTTACCCTTTGACATTATCAATTGCATTTTAAACGTACATTTGTTGCAATTTTGGTCTGGTGAGAAATACTTTAACAATAACAAGCCGGAAAGTAACAAATGCAAATATATATGATATAATTTCAATTAATTTATATTAGGAGATTCATTAGATTTGAAGATTTACTTTCGCTATATTTAAGGCTGTAAATCATTTTATCTTTTCATTAATATCTTTTGGGTAATACTGAAGAAAGTATATTATTAAGGAAATTGTAAGAGTCATGATAAATCTCATTGTTAACTACTGGGTTAACAGTAGTCTCATTGTTGTTTTATGATAAAGCAACCAAATCTTTTTTGTGTGAAATTAATTTTTAATAATAAACAATTTTCGAATCCATTTACTCTAATTCAATGTGATCACCTTTTCCCTTGACTATGGTCTTCAAACGGTTTAAAAATGAGTTGCATACTTCACGAATGTGGTCTTCCGGTATTTTGGTCCATTACTGGACAGTGGCCTTATTTAGCGCATCCATACTGGTCTATTTTTGAGTCCTCATCTTGCTCTCCAAAATGGCCCACGTGAAATAGTCTATCCGACTTGCATCTGACGAATTCGAAAGCCATTTTGTGTGAACAAAATTAAGTATGGAACATGAGTTTTTAACCATTCTTGGCTCACACGAGCTTTATGAGACCAAGACCGGTGCCGAGACTTGTTGGAACGTCCATGGTCTACGACCGAAATGTTTGCGTGCCCTCGGCTCTAAAGCAAATTCCAAAACATTTTACCGATAATAAGTCGCATTGATTTTGACACCAGGTTTGATGAAAACGATTGGAGAGCGTCCATCGGTGGTCACAACTATTACTTGAGATGGAAATTTACTTCGGGTGACCATTCGTAGTCTCAAATTTTAGGTAGTGCGTTTAGCTAAGTAAACACGATTATTTTGAAAGTTTATGAACTGTTCAAAGGGGAAATTTTTCTCATCAGACAACACAATGTTTGAAAATCCGCCATGTTCGTGCAAGTATAACAACTTTGTTCTTTTTGTTTTGTTGCTTTAGTGTAAGATCTTGTGCATTTTGGAACTTATAAGGCTTTACCTTGAGCTCATTTTGGAATATGGGTCAGACACTTCGCTGGGATATTTTCAATTCTTTGGCCATTTGATTACCACTAGGACGTATATTTCGTTTAAGTCGAGCTTTTACTTTCCATTATTTCAAGTGGTGTTTTTTCGGAAAAGTTAAATGCCGCAATATGTGACATATTAAGTTAAATAAGACATTCCAAACAAAGTTTAATTTTTGTAAATCATAATTAATAAAGTAAACTATATATTAATTGATTTATATTATTCGAACATTTTTTTACCTTTTAGTATTTATTAGTTATTTAGAGAATAAATTAAATCAAAGTTTTTTGAAGACTTTTAAATAAAAATTTGTTTATAATTCTTTTACTTTTATTAGTATACATTGGTGAAACGTTAATTATACAAAAAATGTAAAACTTTTTAATATGCAGCAAAAGACTAGTAACGTCACGCAACAAATTATTTTGAGAAAGCCAAATAAAGCACCAATGTAATCTTGTTTCTATCATTCTTGCCCCTAATATGTATAATCAACAATCAACCCATCTGGCTCATTTGTATTTGTACTCTCTTGCGGTAAATACTAACATACAGTCTTCCCGTTTTCACTTTTATCTGCAACTCACGATGTATGATCATGTAAAGTAGACCTTAGATAACTAATAAATCATGGTTTTGCTTTATGGTTTGCATTTTGTGTTTGAGTCCTGGGGATCGAATCTTCAAGCATGCAAAATTTAGCTTAAACATTGAATTTGCTATTCTTCAACTGTGAATAGTTAGGAATAGTGTATACTTCTGGTAAAAAACTGAAACTAAACAAGAAAATTGTGAAGTGACATTTTAAAACACTGAACGATATCTTCGCGAAGCTAACAACAATGTGTTATAAATTATAACAGTTTTTAATATTCTCAGAACTCAATCTGTTATATTCGTTGCAACATTTTTTTTTTGTTTTTTTATAAACATCCTTTTATTGGATATAAGTAGTACAATCTTAACTATTAGTTAATTTATTACTATTGGTGAATTGTACTTAATAGATATTAAGTAATATGTGTGCGGGTTTACTGAACCAGTGTTCAGCTCCCATAATTCGTTGCAAAATAAGTGAATTTTTTAGAAGATTTTACTCTGCTAATCGAAGCTGATTTTTCTTATCACTATTAAGTTTCTTGCTCTAATTTATTAAATATAAACAAATACTATTAAAATGAGCACAATATTATATTATATCTAAAATAAGACAGGGAAGTAGAATAACATATATATACTTTTCTTATTAGGTTAATTTACGCATTCACTTCTATTGATTTATGTGAAATACCGGAATGAGGAATTGGATTTAGTTTCGGTGTTGAAATTTTCTTAATAGTTACGTGTCTTTTAATAATTTTTGCAAAATGTATTTGTTTTAATTTTTGATTTTCACTGAGTTGTCAAAAACAAGGAAATTATTTGTCTTCTGCAAAAATATTGACAACGACAGTAACAGCACGTAAGTAAGCGACCAACATAGTAAAAGAAATTTAGTTGCTTGTTATTGCGTCATTATGCAAGCGCCAACACTATAGTCATTATATTTTTCGCCTTAATTATCATTAACATTACAGAGTCGTTAAGATTTAAAAAATTACTTTATACAAATAGTCAGCAAGGCACTGCATTACATAATGCGGGCACCTTGATTTACTTGCAACAAAGATATTTACGAAATAAATTAAAATTATATTGCATTTACAATTTTAATTGTTTGAAGTTTTATGTTGTGTGGATTTGAAACTTTAAAACGCCAATTAAGTCACAGACAAGTCAAATCCACAAACTAAGTAAGTTCAAAATGAAGTGCTAATTCTGGAATGAAGATGTTTCATTATTTATATTTTATTCCTATGTATTTATAACAGTTTAAATAAGTTTAATATAACATTAAATTAATATTATTCATTGCTCTTATTGAAATTGAATACTTGTTATGTTGGCAGTCTATTGAGTCTATATATGACATGTACGATATGTAGTATGAAATTATTGTGTTATAGTACTTATATTAGTATAACATTTATATCAGTATAACATTTTATAACAAAATTTAATAGCAAATATTGCTTAAAAAGTTCTTTAATCCATTTTTTTAAATAAAAATTAAGCAATTCATTGTGTATATTTACTATAAGTAAAGGTCAACTATAATATTTGATTTAAATAATAAAGTAATTTTTAATCAAGTCAACCATTTTCGTACAAATGTATTTCAATTATATTGGTTGATCACAATTTATTTCGCGAAATGAGATTCTATTGTGCAATATTGCGTTGAACGAATTATATACTTGAAAGACAATATTTGCAAGCAATTTTATTAATTCAATATATTTGAATGATTTTTAATTCAAATATACATTTAACATGAACTATATAAATTGTTCAATATACACAAAAAAAATAAAAATAAAACGAATTGTATTTCTAAATGCATGTTCATGTTGAGTCTTTTTCGAGTTTGTGCATCTGGGCCCTTTAATTCTTTGATAGTTAAGGGGTTTCTGCAGATTCTGGATAGTGAAGTTGGCAGCTTTGCTAAATGCGACACACCCATAAAGTAGTGCTGGTCTGATTATCTGGCTTTTTGCTCTTCACGTAAAGGTTATTGTGTTTGAAAAGTGGTTGTAAGCAGTGCAGTGTTTTTGCGCGACTACTTCTTTTGACTTGTCTTTTGACGTGATTTCCAGGTGTTTGATGCTGTCCTCCCAATTAATCGCAACTCTCACTCTCGATGGATGCTGCCTGTGTTCACGATTTATACATAGGGCTTTAGTTTTCTTGTTGTTAGTTTTTATTTTTCATTTTATGAAAACAGCAACGTATTGGTTATATTTTAGGCATGTTTTTTAGAATATAACATGTACGTGTCATCTGCGTATGATGCTAGCACCGAAAGACCGAAGATGTAAAGATTTTGTACAACAAGGGGAAGAGCGGAACACCGGTTTCTAATCATCGGACTGATGAGATATGTTAGTACTGTTGATTTGTAGATCTTACACAGAAGCATATCTCGCACAGGAAGTAGAAAACATAAAAATATACTAAAAATATGGACTGCTCTTTTAGTTTAACCACTTAAATAAAAACTACAATAATTATACATACTTTAAAAAAAGAAAAGCAATATTACTGATTATAAGATTATTTCTTATAATATCACGTCCTGATGAAAAAATCATATGACTGAAAAGTTTGAAATTTTATATATGTAGTAAAAAACTATATAAATAAATACACACATAATTAAACAAATATTTTTATTAGGATAAAATAAAGCCTAAACTACAGAAAAAAAATTAAATGGATGAAATATTAGCATATGTACTATACATTTTATTTAATTTATTATCATCTGTTTCACAAATGTAATTTATATAATATTAATTTATTATTAATTTCTATGTGGAAATTTTATAGTAATACCTTTATTTAAAAATCTTTTTTTTTTGAACCTCCAAAGATTGAAATTCAAATTGAAAAAAACTTTTAAATAATAAGAAAAAATTTGTATAATTTTAAAAAGATTATATTAATTTTGAATGAATACTAAATTTAAATTTTTGAAAAACCAAATTATAATATTTTCAACTTTCATAATCTATGCTTCGTTTCACAAAATATCAGTTATAGGGATTTGGGACATTTTTTCCGTTTGCATTTTCGGGAAAAAATATTAATTTGTTTGACAGCACTGGCTAAAAAACATAAAAACCAATACCACTATGAAGTCTGGTTGAATGTTGAATAGTCTTTTTTTATAAATTTATAATCAAGCCAATTAACTTCTAAAGGATGTGGGTTCAAATATATGTAAATTTATAATAATATATTTAGTTGAATATACAATTAAGTTATATGAGAATACTATTATAACCATTCTTCTTTTCCACATAAGTTAATTCTTCTTCAGTTATTTCACCGGATTAATTATTCTTTGATATTTATTTTCACATAAATAGACCTATGCAAAAAATATTTTAAACTAATTAGCTTAACAACTGTAATTAATTAGATAATTCAAGAAATTTAAAATAAATATTGCGATTTGGTTCAAATCACCACAAGTCTTTGAATACTTTCACAAAAACCACACTAATCAATATGTCCAAATTACAAACCAAGATATGCAACACATATATTATTTAGATGTGATGTCTTGAAGTCAGGGACCCCAAAGTTTGTAATAATCTGAAAACTAATAACAAAATTGTTTGCCTCAGTAAATGGGGCAGCTAAGACAGCTGTACAAGTTGTGAGTCAATTTTCGAAGCAAAAGTGTTTTCATTGGTCACCTAATATAGAACAATATCATCAAAGCTAGAAATAAATATTCTCAACAAGTTAGTTATTTTTATGCCACGTTTAAAGAAAAACCTAGAGAAAATTAAAGCTAATACGAAAGCAGTAAGAAACAGTGTCGAATATTACTAATTTATTTATGTCCACACAAAGACGAAAGACCAGTAATGGCAACGACAAGTCTTCCTATTTTAATTGTGCTTATCAATCTGCTGTGGTTTCATCAATCGTTTGAATGTGATTTAAAAATTTGCAAACTTTGGAATTACGACCAGCTATTGTCTAGCTATCGAAAATTGTAACCTCCTATACTACATAGTAAAATATTAGTAAAATAATCTTAATAATGTTATTTTAAAATAACAATAATGATTAATAAACGATTAATTTTTTATTTTACAGATCCTCGTAAACGATATGAGAAAGAAGGTATACAATTAAACTATAATAGAGCTTAATATTTACAATAGAATCCAAAATTACGTTTTAGATAAGGAAACTTCGATGTTAAAACCATGAAAATACTCGCTTGGATAGCAATAAAAATTTTTTCTTGCTACTCTTTTTCGCAATCCTAAAAAAGCATTTGTAAAGTCTTGCCTAACTCCAAATTGAGTCCTTTTACAACCATAATAGTTCTAACGTCCTAGAAGAAATGTTCTCCCATTCAATCTTGCATAGCTGGTTGTTATCACTAATTTTTTGATTGACTGTTACCATCTAAACTTATTTTACTACCAGATTCCGTCGCAGGTTAACTCAAAAAATTGGGTATTATATTGAGTTAAGCGGAATTGGATTGATGAATTACAGAATTTGGTCTTCGTTAATTATATTAGAATATCATAGATCGATATTTGTATTCGTTTCCTCAGTCCATTACCACAGCATTTATATATTTGCCATTCCACATTTCCAACAGAATTGTGTTTGCTGATATTGATCATGATTAATCACACGTTCCTACAAATTCTACCTATTCATAGTCCTCGTTCAATTGCTGTTTTGCAACGTAGAGTTCTGTCAAATTATTAAATTTCTAAACTGTAAGCAGAATATATGTTGGTTAAACAATGGTAGTAGCATATGCTCTAGAGAAGTCTGTGGTTTAATTTAGTAATTATCTCAAATGTTTAAAATAAATTAAAATAGAATTGGAAAATGGATAATCACGAGTGTACTGAAAATATTCAAAATGTTGAACTTTACAATCTTCACAGTTGCATATTTAGTCTTGTTATTATAACACAACATTCTGTGAGTTTTTAAGCAATTGAGCGCAAATTAAAAGCAAATAACAGTGTTTAATGCTGGCGTAGTTTTAAAAATAAAATACATATATATGTATGTATGCATATAAATTCAAAAATAAAATCCTAAGACATTTCTAAAATATCTTCTAAGAATATAAAAATGACACCGGCGAAAAGAAATTATTGCCACCTTTTTTCTAAAAAATGCAATACCCCTAAAAGTTTTTATATGCTTAACTAAAACAATTGACACAATAAAGTGTGCAAAGAAAGAAAACGACCAAAAAACACATGCAATGAAAACTTGTATCTGTTTAAGCATTGACGTTGCTATTATGTTAATTTATCCAGTGACAAAAATCTTAACAAGACCAATTTTAAAATTATTTTATGGTTTAATTTTAAAAGATTTTTTTTTGGGAATTACAATTAGCGAAACGCAATTTTTTTGACAGCAAAATCATAATACTAGATTTATTACAATTAACTCACACAGTTGTACCTAAATTTTGCACTGAACACATCATATAACATTATCAAATAGAGTAAGTGGTTCAGGTATAGGATAAAGTTGTTAATGTCTACAATCAATTGATTATTAATAATATAATCAAAAGAAAATTATATGTTTCGCTGAAAATAAAAAATTAAAATTAGCAGCTCGAATATCTACTTTAGCAAAAAGTGATATTTCCATATATTATAACAAATAATAATAATTTTATATTTGCTGTAATTTAAAATACGTATTTTTCTGATATAATTATGTAAATCATTTTTATATTTCTGTTATTTTACAATTATCAAATATGCGAAATTTTAAAAGCAATACATTTTGATGCCTTTCATAAATTCGCGTATTGGCACAAAAGAATCATGTGGTTTTTGCTTTAGTACTTTTTGCAATGAGGTAACACTGAATATTTTCTAACTTTATTTGCTAGTGAAATAAAAAGAATTTTTGTTGTGATAAAATACGTTCTAATATTTACAAATCTTTATTGCAAATATAATAAAAATTAATAGTTTAACTCATATACATCCGTATAAGTTAAAATAAATATATTTAAATGTGAAAACTAAATTTTGATAAAAACAAAGAACACGGATGTGTCATCAAATCTTAAGCCCTGGTGGTAAACAATTTATTCCAGCATAAACCAAACGCTTGGACAATTAGTCAGCTTTAGTAAAATTAATTAAAAAACCACATTAAATCAGATTTTACTTTAATAAAACATAAAAATTAAAATTGACTATAGAGCGTAATAATTTTATGGACTATTTTTAGCAAATTTATTTGTTTAAGTGTTAAACATCAGATAAATATTTTAAATCAAGTGAAAAAAAATTTAATTTAATTTTTCTACAAGAAGTAATTTTAATTTTAAGTAAAAAGATAATTATTTTATAAAATTTTGGTTAGCGAAAATATTATTTTTTTTAATATTTCTTTCAACGAAGTTGTATTCCCAAAACTATAATTACAATCATTTATGTTACCATTTTATTGCGAATTATAAGTACATACGTTGTAAATAATAAACGCCTGTTTTATTTGCTGAATTCTACTTAGTTTTTGCAAGTTTCACTGGATACGTCTACAGTTAGCATTAATAATTAAACATGAAAAAGTTATATTATTTATGAGTTTAATGTAATGTAGTGGATTACATGTATCTTTAAATAAAAGCCATATCAAAAATTTCAAACATTTTGCTGTAAAATATATATATATTTATATGTTTCTATATTGCTCAATTAAATAAACAATTGTTCGTATTCTTTATATATTCGATGCTGAAAACAGAAGCTATTATAATTTCACAGTAGCTGCCAGTTTAAAATATTTTTTTATCGAAGTACTGATATGAAAATTAATATCAGTGATGCAATATGACCTTACTAATAAAGCCTCTTTGTCCGAAGTCAATAACTCCTCAAATAAGCGTAATAAGAAGGTTAAATATATTGAAGTCTAACTAATTTCTGGACTAAAGTGATTACAAAATTTTTAACATGTTGAACTAGGTTGGGAGTCTTCAATTTTATCTTGACATATTTCATATAGGATATACAAATGTATATTTAAGTGGTAAATAATTTTGGATATATATCATCTAAATGAATCTTACTACTTCTTAAAAGTTATAACATTTTTGAATGCATAGTAAAATTATCAATATAAAGAATATAAGAAGTAATTTATATATTTCATATATATATATATATATATATCATTTTCTACATATAACATTTTAATCTGTACGTTGAGGAACCCATTTTTTGTGAAACTATATGTAAATTACATTGTAAATGTAATTAATAAATATTATGAATAGTAGTTTATGTTAATTGCTTGTATTTATTTTCAGCTCAAGTTAGGTAACTGCATTGATTTATTATTTACATGACTATATGTTTGGAGTAAATATCAGAAACATGGAGTACGCTGACGCCTTGTTGGAAGAAAAAAAATTAATGACAGAAGCGAAGTACCGCAACTACATGACGAACATTGACAAAGCATTGCGGAATTTTGAATATTCGAGTGAATGGGCAGATCTTATATCAGCTTTAGGAAAGCTCAGCAAGGTAATATGATGGAAAATATATTCATTATTATATGCCCATTAATATTGTAAACAATATGCTATGTGCCTCCAAATTCTTGGTAAGCCGTACTAAATTTTTATTAAATAAAAATATTTGAATTTATTATTGATTCAATTTTTTAATGCCTACTGCAGTTTCGTTATTGCGCATTTATATTGCAAAAATATTGATTAAATAAAAAAGAAACATATGTTAGTAATAACATTTGTGTAAGCTGCTTAAGAGACAGCTTCATTACAAACATATGACATATAAAATTGAATAATGAATCTTTAATCATCATTCCTTATAAATATAATTTTGAAGAACATATTTTATTTATTTTCTTATCTTTTGTTATTTAGGCTATCTCGAGCAATACCCAATATCAGATTATTCCCCGTCGCATTAAAATTTCGAAACGTTTAGCACAATGCATGCACCCGGCACTACCATCTGGTGTGCACTTAAAAGCTTTAGAAACATATGCAGTAATATTTAGCAAAACAGGTCCCGAACGATTGGCTACAGAACTCTTCATTTACAGGTTAAACAAATAAATTGTATTATTGAATATATTAAAGTAACTATGTTTTATGTTTTTAGTGCTGGTCTCTTTCCATTATTAGGTTATGCTGCTATGAATGTTCGGCCTACTTTATTGGGTATTTATGAAACCTACTTTGTACCATTAGGTGAAAAATTGAGACCTGCTTTAAGTGGGTTCCTAAGCGGTGTTTTGCCTGGATACGAATGTGGTTTAGACCACTTCGATCGTACTAACTCTTTATTGACTCAAGTTTGCTCTGCTGTTAATCCGACGCACTTTTACACTGTGCTTTGGGAGTGCGTCGCCACAAATGCTTCGATTCGCCTACCTGCCATTTCTTTTTTATTGGATCATTTTAATAAACGACTTGGAATGCAAGAACAAGTATTTATAATGGGACAAAATAGGGAACTAATGATGATTGGACTATGTGCATGCCTTAATGATTCTGTCATACTTGTACAACGTAATTCATTGGAATTTCTTTTACTTGGTTTTCCAATGCATACAATTTACTTAACTCAAGCAGATCTAATTAAATTAGTTACAAATGGATTAAATACAATATTACGTAGAGATATGTCTTTAAATCGAAGACTTTATTCCTGGCTTTTAGGAACTGAAATATCGAAAAATTCTCCAACGTATGACACAGTATCATCTGATGGTACTACAGAAATTAGTGAATCGTATTTTGAAAAATATTCTAAACAAATTGTTATTCAATCTGTGATATGTACACTTAAATATAGTTTGGAGACAACACCTGTTGATTTAAAACCTTATCGGATTATGGTTTCATTATTGGATAAAATGGAAATTGGTAGTGCTGTACTGGATTATGTTTTGTGTGACATTATACGAACTATGTCGATTTCTAGTGGAAATATTGAAGTAGTAAAATCTGCAAATTTATTATTTGCTACTTTCGATCCAGTATATATATGGAGCTTTATGACGAGCATGTATCAAAAATCATGCAAAAAGGTAATATTTACTTAACAAATAGAGAGTGGTAAATGGTAAATATATAAACTGGTTAGCCATTATAAGTTTTTGACAACTCCACTTTTTTTAATTAAAATTAACGAATTTATTTTTTTTTAGGAAAACAAATCATCTAATCTTCCTAAACAAACATTGCATTTTAATGATGACAAATTTCAATGTGAAGTTGGTTCTGGTGATCCTGGTCTTATAGAAATCTGCTATCTGACAGAATTTTTATTGGAAACAATTTCATTAGAAATGTACAATGAAACGACTCGTTTATATTTACCAAAAGTATTTTTGGCAATAACTCAACTTTTGACAATTCACTTAGAAAACATAAGTACTGAAGAAATATCTGCATCACTCAAACTTTGTATGAAAATTGTATCAAGAGTGCAACCCATGATTACGTAAGTTTTAATATAGCCAACCAATATTATATATTATTAATTCTAATTTGTCAATGATATGTAGAAGTCCAGTTAAAGTTGTTAGTCGTCAAAGCCAGGGTTATCTCTCATCCGATGAAAAAGATAGCACACACTCCCTAAAAACAGGACAATTAAATGTATTAGAAAAAAGTAAATCTGATTCAAAACTTAATCAATTTGATACTGGTGTAACTGACAATTTACACAAGTCAAAAAGTCTATTTAATGAAGGACCTATAGGAATACTACAGTCGAATCAAAATGCGGAACCACGGAGCCCAAAAAAGAAAAAATCAAAATCTTTTTCAAAATTATCCGAGCTGGACAAAGAGGTATTTAAAAGAAAATATATAATTCTTCAAAAGCATATGAATCATTACTGTTATTTTTAAGATATGCCCTGACACTGGTCAAGTCATAGATCCACCATCATCATCTGATCTCGATACACCACGCAGTATTAAGAAGTTGAAAACAAAGATAAAAACAAAAAATCAATTGAGTCCAAAAAAAGGAAGGCCGGTAGATATTTCAATTTATGAACCAAAATCTTTAGACCTCGACATGATAAAAAAAGCTGATGAAGTTTCTGAAGTTGATGAGCTAAATAATAGTACAAAATTAGATAATATAAATTTAGAAAAAAATGGCGACGTATCATTTGACTTTGAAAATTTCAATACGGAAAACGCAAATGAATTTTCTATTTTAGAAAAATGCATCAGACAATATGAAATTTTTTTTGAAATATTTTTATCACGGCAAATTTTACAATTAAACCAAAATTTCACTGCTAATACTGATAACTGCAACGTCACAGTTGAACTCGTTGACGAAAACTTATATAACGTTGACATATTTAAAAATGATAAAATATATGAGGACTTCAATTCAGATCGTTCGTCGGAAATTGATAAACTCTTTAAAACCTTACTAATAAAAAAAGTTAGTAGAATATCTGAACTAGAAAACTTATTAACACAATCATTAACTATAAATCCAAATGGTTTGTCTGACAAAATTGATCAGGATATCATTAGAAATTGTGAATTAAATGAATACGCAGAAAGGCAGGTTCAAATGCTCATCGACTTGCATCTTACGAGTGTTATACGAAATGCAACAAAATTAGCAGCCAATTTGTTAGTAGAAATGTCAACTTTCCCGAACTGCAGAAGGAGCATTTTAATGGATAAAAGTCGTAAGTTTCCGATATACATACATATATATATAATAGTTCAAGAATGAATATAAATAGTTTTATTAAAACTTTTATTAATTCTCTAGAAATAGATATTCCGAGTTGGCTTAAAGTGTTGTGTCTCGTTTCCTGCTACGCTCTAAATGATATCGAGTTACAGTTAACTGCCATCACAACATTATTTGACTTAATAAGGTATTTCTACAATAGAATTTCATAAATTGCTTTAATTTATTCATTGTCGTTTTTAGTCTTTTAAAATCACAAACCGAACATAGCACAAGTCCAGGTGTTACTTTTGTTATAATGTTGCCGTTGCTAAAGTTTGGTCATGTGAGCTATATAGAGTGCAGAACTCGAGTATTTCAGCTTATAACATCAATACTGTGGAATTGTCTTGGAGAACCAAATGTAGATCCTGCACAAATTTCTGCTCTATTACATCAATTACATAATTGTCTAGAAAGCGGTTTAGTTGAAAAAATAATTGGTGATAGAATGTATGCTCATAATATGCAACAACAGTTTGCGGCTGCTGATGCTCTTATGACAAAAAACAATAGTTCAATTATAGAACAAAAGGCTTTTAGAAATTATCAAGTGGATCGTGCTGCTGATATTCAACTTATTTGTGCATCTCCCTTATATAAGCAATGTGTAGTTCATCAACTCAAGGAAAGTGAATCGAAAGGCTTAAAGAAATTCGAACTTCTTTGGCATTTGGGTCGAGAGAAAAATACAGCGAGAGGTTTTGAGAAAACGTTATTAAAGGTTTTAGATACATTAAGCTTACCATATTATATGCCCGTACGAACGTTTACCACAAAATGGTTACAATCTGCACTTCTACGAGGCGACTTGTCAAGGCTTATTAAACCATTATACAAAATATTACTTTCCCCAAATTCAAAACGCATCGGATTAGTTCAACTACAACTTATCCAATCCAATGCTGTTGATGATATGACGACAAATACTGTACAAAATAATATTTGTGATGTAGATAATGTTACAGATAAAGAAGTTTATGCTATCAGCTCAGAATATGGGAATATAAAATATCACATGGATGTAACAAGTAATAAAAAGAGAAGCCCAATACGAAGTTTTCATAAAAAAATTTTTGGCGTTACATTAGGTAACAAAAACAAAACTTCTAATTTTGTTAGTGATAAGGTATCATCACCAACAGTTTCAGCAGATATACAAGATACAAATATTGGATTAATAATAAATCCATTAGATAACTCACCTGATTTTGATGATGACCCTAAAACTGAAGAACATGACTTTAATATAAATTTAAGCGAAGATACAAAAATAAGTACACCTATGTCTCAAAATGATTTAAAAAATAAAAATAGTGGAAAAGATGGGGAGGAATCTATGTATCAGAATTACGTGAATGACTACACCGATAACTCCGATAGTAGTGTTTTTGATTATGAATCAGAAAATCGTGAAACAAGTGTTGAAAAAGATGAGAGTATAAATGATAATTCAAATGAAATTGTTAATAACAATCTTAAAAGATTTGTAGGTGACTGTGAGCGTGTTACAGAAATACTATCGCAACATGAACGCACTAAAAATCGAAAAACATATCGTTTAACGCGTGAAAAAACTCCAGGAGACTCTAGCATAGCTTCAACAACAGATGAACAATCATCCCTAGGTGGTGGTCTACAATCAGTTAATACGGAAGAAGATGCCGCTCATCCTGCAGATGAATATTTCAATAAAGAAAAAAACTTAGATTGTGATGATAACATTTCCAAAGCATCAAAAGAACACACATCACATATTGAAATTAGTGCAATACGAAAATCAATTTCGAAAACTGTAAGCAAAAAGCAAAGAAGAAAAAAAGATCATAAATCAACTTCAAAAAAAGCAATCTCACCCAACGAAAAAAAACGCATGAGTTGCATTTCAAAAACCTCAACAGATAGTAACAATAGTTATGCCGGAATCCAAGGTTCAAAAAGTATAAGTGAAGAAGGAATAGTTACGTCTGTTCATAGCGATGAAGAAATAATTGTTTCTCAATCTACTGGTACGGTTGACACTATTTGTACAATTCATGTGGAGGAAAAACGAAGAAGCCTAAGTTTTGAAATTAACAAAACGAAAACTGAATGGGATATTACTCCAGAGACTATTGAGAAGAGTAAACAAAATCTTCAAATACTGCGCCGTAATGTTGCAAGCAGTGATGGTAGTGGAAGCAAGCGAGCGTCAACAAAAAGCGCTGCTTCAATTAAAAGTGATATAGGAAATCTACAAGCTAATAAATTACAATTCTTTCACAATCATATGCTTATATATTTAGGAATATATGACACAAAGCAAATTCTTTATGCTTTTCAAACTATACGAAATATAATTGCATGTGACACCCGTACCTTTCTTTGTCTCTCAATTACAACTTCATTTGCTAGCAATTCCTTAAAACAATTGTTAATACGGCATCGTAAAAGCATTGCAGGAAAAGGATTTTTAGGTAACATTACAAACTCAGAATTTTCTCAAAGTTATCGAGGTTGCATGCATTTAGAAGTGTTGGTCACGATGTGTTTGTACTATGCACGAGGTTTTTTTCATCCCGACTGCGGTGAGAATACAAATGAAAAGCCTACCTACGATGATATATTAGGAAACTGCCGGGTGCAGTTGGAGAGTGTAGAACTTTTGACATTGATATGTATTGAGTTAATGGAAATTGTGAAAAGTATGGGAAAGGGTCTGGCTTGTTATATAGCCGATTTAATGGCACGATGCAAGTTACAAAAAGTAATTTTACATTGCTTAAATTCCTCTGTAAATTCATTCGGACAACATTGTAAAACTGAAACTTTTGCTGAGCAAACAATAAACTATAATAATCCTGAAGATGAATATCTAAATGCGGAATCATTTCAAGTTCAACTTCTACGTTTAATGATGGCTGTTATAAAACTAGAATTTGAAGTTGCTGTATTAAAAAATGAATCATTGCAAAATGGAACAAGCTCTAAAGAAGAAAGTGGAAATATATCTCCAACACAGCTTTCAAGTATTATATCAGATACATCTGCAACAGCCTGCAAATATTTACCTAACTCTCTCATAAATCAGCAACCGATGTTTCTTGCTGCGGTTTTAAATGCTTTGCAAAATAATCATATGCGACATTTGCATAGAAATTGGACCGATCTTATAACATCATCTTTAAACTGCTTTAGTTTTGGTTCTCTCACAAACATTGTAATAAGTGTTTTGCATCAATTGTGTAACAATTTAGACCACATTAGCAAAGTGCCACTTAAAGAGCAATGTGGATTTCCACCTGATTATGTGGTATCGCAATTAGAAGCTATCACAATTCTATGCCATTATTGTTTGCTTGATAATACCCAGCAAACTACTTTATCACATCTCTTTAACCAGGCATATCCGCAGACAAGTGTAGTATCACAGAATTTCAATACTGGGCAATTAATCAACAACATCGTGCATTCGTTCCTTTCTAGTGCTGTCGCTACTTCTCAAACAGAATCGCAGGCTCCTAGAAATCCACAATTGTTAGCTGCTCGTAATGCGGTTTTATCACATTTGTCTAGAATTGTTGCTAGTGTAGCAGCCATATGGGATAGTGAGCTAGGACAAGTGCGGCAGGTTAAACAGCAATTAATGGAATTTTTATCACCCGTATCTTTGCATCACGGAGCAAATTTCTTGGCCGCAGTTGCAGTTACATGGCAGGAGAGAGGGGAACAGCATCATAAAAAAAATGTTAACTCTTCTCTTAGCATAGCTGAACAGTATATATATAATTCAACACCACAAGCCTGTCCAGAGCAGCTTAGTCTGGTAACATTAGTTTCAAGCATAAGAGTGATGCCGATGGACTCATTTGTCCAAACTTTACATCAAGTTGTAAAATCGCCACCTTCGATTCACCGCCCACCTGCATATTTAACTTTGGAGGTACAATATTTCTTGTAACTGAAATAATGTATTTTTTGATTATGGTTTTCATTTATTTATAGGTTAGTGCGCTGGAATTATTTTACTTCTATATGAAATCGGCTCCCGCACCACAGTTACGTGACTCTTGGAGTTCTTTACTATTACTATTACGCGATAGCCTAAGCCTTATGCCACCAGCACAATTTGCTTTGTTAATGCTACTTAATGAATTTGTTCAGAGATGTCCACAAATGCCATTCCTTGACAAAAAAGATATTCGAGATTTGCATGATATCACTTCTCGTTTGGTAGATTCACTCTCAAACATAGCTGGATCATGTCTTGAACAAACGACTTGGTTACGTCGCAATTTAGCAGTCAAAGAAGATATTTCAACACTTACAACTGAAGGTTATAGCAAAGATACTAGCTTAAATGGTCAGCAACAGTATTCTGTACAGGCTCAGAGTGTGCTTGCTGCTTCATTAGCAAATCTTCTTGATGTAGCATATGGCTCACAAGAAAAAGATAAAGTTGTCGCAATTATTACAACTTTACTTTATAATATCACACCTTATTTGAAGAATCATACCACGCGCAACATTCCTTCGTTTTATGCTTGTTCTAGTCTGCTAGCCAGTTTGAGTGGCTATCAATATACTCGAAAAGCTTGGCGTAAAGACATGCTAGATCTTCTGTTGGACAATGCATTCTTTCAAATGGATATTTCGTGTTTACCCTTTTGGAAACAAATAATGGATAGTCTTATGACGTACGATAATACTACTTTCCGTGAACTTATGAGCCGTGTCTCGTTGACACAAACAGGAAGTTTGAATATATTTACTTCACGTGAACAGGAATATGAACAACGAGCTATGCTTCTTAAAAGATTAGCATTTGTTATATTCTGCAGTGAATTTGATCAATATAATAAATATATGCCTGAAATTCAAGGTACCGTACTTTTTTTTTTTTAATTTGGTATTAAAATAAATTTGGGATGAGTTAAAAAAGCAGAGCAAGTTATTTATTGCAAAATTAAAATATTGCTGAATTTATAAATATCAAATTATGCAAAAAGCAAGTGTTGAATTTTATTTCAAGTGTAAGATCAGATATAATATTAAAAATTTGTTTATACTTATAAAAGACGTTAACTGAAATTGCATTTTTCCCATAGAACAATTAGCGAACAGCTTGCGTTTATTGTCAATGATACCTTCAGTACAGGCAGCTGTGTTCCTATGCTTTCGAGTACTACTTCTCCGTATGTCACCAGATCATGTTACTTCATTGTGGCCTATAATAATAGCCGAAATGGTACAAGTCTTTTTGTCTATGGAACAAGAACTAAAGACGGATTGCGAAGATTTAAGGTATGGCCATTATAGAAATATAATAATTACAAATATTTGTAGTTATAATAAAATCAAAATAAAATAATTGTGATTATATATTAAATTGAATTTATATCTAATTTAAAGTCAGCAGATGCGCCTGCTATCTGGTATGGATGCTTCGTGGTCACCAAACTCTTCTAGTAATGGTATAAATACACAAAGCAGTATGGTAAGCTGGCGGTTGGTACAATTAGAGGCATCAAAGTTACTTGAATTAGGCTGTGTGTTACCAGCTAAAAATTTGCCGCACTTTCAAATGTATCGTTGGGCTTTTGTTGGTACAGAGTTTGATGCACATGAGGAGATATCTATTTTAAATGGTAACATCGAACATGCAACAGCGATGCTATCCACATCACTTTATGTACCTCATATACGACGAATTGCACGACTAATGGATATGAAATATGCAAACAGTTCACCGGTAAGTGATAATTGCTCAAAAAAATAAATTTAAAAACAATATTTTATGTATATATATATGTACATATACATGTTTGTTTTTTCAGATTGAACAACATCGTCAACATTTGGTGCTGCATTGTCAACAAATTAGTACTCTTCAAGATTTGCATAATTTTTTCAACGTATTAAGTGTCACTTGTCCTAATTCTCACAATTATGCAAATACAGAAAAAGAAGTAGCAAATTGCATGTTAGAAATAGAAGAAGTTTTATCTAGGGATTTCCTCGAAAAAATGGTACCAAACACAACACCCAGGTGAAAAATGGAACATAATCAAAAAATTAATGCGGATGATATTGCTGCGTCTTCAAAAAATAATATTAATATGCTTTCTAAAAATATAAGCTCTATAAAATGTGATCCTATACTTTCAACAAAAAACAATGATATTCGTTTTTTGTTAAATTACTTTGTAAATAATATGTGTTATTTGTTGATTTACTAATAGTGCTAGTTAATTTTAAGCTCGCCTTGTATATTACTTGTTATTCTATATCCGATTGTAAAGCCAAAACCTATTTTCAGTTATAATAAATATATGTTCTTTTAATATAACTGTACGTAAGTTTTTTTAAGACGTATATTATATTTAGTTATACTTAAAAATGATGTGCATTGCTTTTTAATACTTATCCAAAATATAACAGTCCAACAGTGAACGCAGTGTCAAGGACAATTAAAGCTCCAGCTTTTATAACTATAAAATAATAATTATTGATCTTTAATGCTTACTTATGCTAACATGATAAATTCTACAGCAATCTCTATTGGAGACACTTAATATTGATTATCAGATTTGTTTTAATTGTCAATTGTTATCTGCTATTGTAGATATATTATGTCTAATAATACGTTTGAGAGATGATTTTTATCTGTGATATATTGTAAAACGCATGTGTAAAACAGATGAGTAATGGCATTCATTGTTAGCTTAATGACCATACAATTTCGCACAATCTTAGTGTGATTCGGAACAATGTGAAATAATCGATACAGCGGTATTTATCTTGCAATTGTTTCTATGCTTGCAATTTATTCGCCCTCCGAATATTTATTTATTTGACGGGATGATTATTATATACTTAAAGTTTCCTACCTTACCATTAAAAAGAAAATAAATATAAATAAGAAATAATATTTTTTACCAAAAACAGATCAGCTTTCATAATTTTTGAAAGTACTGTATTTTTAGCTAAAATTTGGCTAATTAGCTAAAACGTTTCGCAGAGTTGACTAGTTGATTTTTGTCTACTACCACATTCAGATTGGTGGAATATTAGGATGCGGTTTCTGCATTAAGCCGCCATAGACGTTTCTAAGGACTGCCAAGTGGAGACCATCTTTTTAGAAAAAGTAATTACTAGGAATAAGTATCACTTAGAAATCCAAATTTATAAGGATCCTTTAAGCTGTATATTAATAAGTAAATATGTTATTTACATAAACTTAGTTTTTGTTTGTCTTTGTTACTTTAGAACTTTGATATCTACTTTTTATCTTTTCTGTATTATATTAAAATTCGCTAATATTAAAATAAAATCTGATGTTAGTGAATCATGACTAGCTCAATTATTATTATTTATTCATAATATTTTATATGAATGTAATCGGTTTGTTTAACACAAGTATTCTATTCAAATTAATTGAAGTGCGATTTAAGTGACTTATACAATAAAAAAAATTAAAATGCGCAGACGATCCAGTTTCAGAGATAGACTTTAAAGCATTAATACCTTCACATTCTGTCATGACTTTCTGTCGGTTAGACGAATGCATAAAAAAGCAATTTTAAAAATAAATGACCTTATAAGAATAGATAAATATCTTCAACCGACTACCGTTGGTAATCATCTTCTTATTTTTTTTATTCTTGTCTGAAAATCAAAATACCCATATTTGGAAATTTGTCATTGTAAAAGAAGCAGGAAGTCCATATTAGAATAATAACATACGCCGAAAAGTTTGAAACCTCATCGGCTGTATATTGAACATTATACACATCCAGACGTAAAAATTGCAACAGGCAAAATGAATGGATATAATTGGGCAATAAAGGATACATCTGGTGCAAATCCATGTTTTTAGGTTTGTTGAATCTTGAACGTTTTTTCAAGTCTCAGCTAGTCGCCATTTAATTTTTAATTTCAGAAAGGTAAGTAGTAATTCATAGTAAAACTACCGTAAATATTCAGCTTCGGTATAAACAAGAAGGTCGGCATTCTTCTCAATTTTTTGTGAAAAATCACTTTCGAAAATTTGTGACAAATACATTTTAAGTATGGACATGAGAATAATTTTTCTTTGCCTATTTTAACATGAATATCTGCCACATCATTGAGAGGAAATTTATCACATATTATCTTTTAAGTGTCTTGTGTCATCAAGAGCCTGTTCTAATACTTATTATAAAACTATGTAGTCCTGTAATATTATTTATATTTTGTTATGTTTTTACTATTTACTATGACTCTTTATATAGTGAAGACATTTTCTGTGCCAAAATTATTTTAATATAATGGTTCATCATTTGCAAGAAAAATGTATTGAAATTTTTATATTAAAGGAATAAGTATTAATAATCCAATGTTCTTTTAGCCCTGCCTAGTATTTTCCTAATCCGATCTTTCTCCTTATTTAGTTTCTTTTTGTATCTAAAATAGGGAAGCAAAGATTCAACTAAGATCATTGCGTCATTAATGTTGATTTTCGACTATGTAACTACATTATTTTGATACCGGTTTTTAAAACTCTTAAATTTTAAATACCTTTAGATATATGTATGCTCTTGCCTTGTCCATTTTTTATTACTATAACTTCTTAATTAAAATGAGTGTCTATTAGTAAAGTGTTTTTAGTCTATACTTAAGTGTAATTCATTTGCTTACTATAGGAATAATTGTCTATTACATGTCTTTAAAGATAATTAGAGGAAATGTTTGGCAGTCTATTGTAATTATTGTGATTTGCCTAATATTGACTATATTGGTGAGTTGCTCAGATGGATAAATTTATCAGAAGCCTTTAAGAATCATTGTACAAATATATCCAATTGGCTTTACAAAAGGACCGAAGATAATATAATATTAACTAGATATTACGGTACAAACCTTGTTCAAATAAGCCTTGTTCAAATAATTAGGTTAGGTTAGGTTATAACGGCGATCCCTACTGGATCTACTTAGGCCTATTCGTCCATTGATTCAATTAGTTAAAACAATAAAAATAGTATGAAGATTTTGATTTTTCGGATACTGGAATTTTATAATGAATTTTGGTAAACTTCAATATATTTTTTTTCCTTTCCCACTACGCTTTATAGTTATAATATAGTTTAATTCTCAATATATCAGAATTTGTAATTGTGAATTCTTATATTGATTGATAACGACTATCGTATGAAGTTTTAAAATTGACTGCACAAACGAAGATTGATAACTAGACAGAATCAGGTAGTTCGGTAGATGACATGTCCATAATAATTAATTCACACCGCAAATGTTAATGGCGAAGTTACAATGTAACATTGTTACATTGCATTGAATCGGTCCAAAAATTCACACGACCTTATTTTCTGATAGAAACCGGAATCTTATGTTTGAAAAAAACATGCCAATGAAGTATATAATTTCATCGAAATTGTAGAAGTACTGTGTAATCTAACATTTGTAAAACAGCAAAAATTCACATGAATTGTTAATAAAGACAATCTTGTGCCGTGTGAATAGACTAAACTGTTAACTTAGACGAATTCATTGAGTAATAAAACAATGTTCGGCAAATGTATAAATGTTGACGCATTCTCGTCAAACTCATCCTGGTAGAATACATTAAATAATCAAAAGTAAGTCCTGATACAACTATATTCCACAAATGAGTCCAAGCGTTAGTATATGCAGATCACATAAAAGAAATGAATGAATACTTTATTTATTTTTAAAATAAAGTTAAATTATATGTAGAATAAATGCTATTATATTGTATATAATAATAATAATAACAAACTTCAAATAAAATTAAAACAACAAAAGTTATATTGTAAATTAATTTATTTATAAAAAATACATTACAATTTTTTTTTAAATTTTGTTAATATTTATGTTTAAATTATTTGTGTGTATACAATATTTTTATTGATATGTTATTTTGAGAATTTGTAAAATAATCTGATAAATATATAAACCCTATAAAATATATAGGGTTTACATAGTTTTATTTAATAAACAATTAAGTATACAATTTTCAAAAACTTAAGTTAAATTAGAAAGCGTAAATTATACGTACTCTTATATGTACTTGCAACCACTAAACTACAACGGAGTGCTGCGGGTTTGATTGCTTATTTCTCAGTTCATGATAGTAGGAGTACACGAGGTGGGTACAGTACGCAAAGATAACTGAAACGTAGAATCAGAAAGCCATGTTATTATGCGAATATTCTATATATGTTATTATTAAAATACAAAAATTATTATAATTAAGTTATGGAATTAAAATAAAAATCAATATTCATAAAATGTTATATAGTTAGTAAGTCACTTAGTTTATTTGCAAATAATTTTTAATAATTTTTTACGAAAATTATCTTTTCTTTTGTTTAAATTTCAACCTAGACTTAAATGTCGTCAACTCTACCAAATTTTCTTATTAATACAAATAAGAACAATCAGTTGTAGTTACACTTTTACTTGAGGAAGAAGTCAGATAAACTTTGAAACGTTGATGATTTTTATATAGATAATAACTAAAACAAATTTTTATAAAAAAGTTTTAACAACATAAAAAATGTATAAAGTCAAGTTTAGTAAAAGTTCATTGTTTATTTTCATTTTTGACTATTTCTGCCTAAAACTCAATAACACAATGCTCTTTAAATATTGATGTATAATTATTTCCATATTAAAATAAAAACCCTTTTTTATAGTTCTACGATATTTTACTGTGGGTTCCTGTTCTCAAAAAACCAGTACATATATGAATATAGAATTTTAATTGTTTGTATAGGTAAAGCCTTATGTTTTGAAAATAAATCAGGCATGAGAAACCTGCATGAAGACTTTATCCTTACTGGATCTAACATCCGTATGAAAGATGGGAGCCCTTGAGATGATACAACGCTTATAAATTTTTATAGTCTGTGAAACGTAAAATATGATTAAGGAATCTTAATTTTTTTTCTTATGATATTCCATTGAATGGTCTCAAAAGTGTCAATAATAACATAATAAGAATTTAGTGGAAAACAGATTTCATTTTCAGAAATGAAAATCTCAATGCTAAGAACAGGAAGCTGATATATAACCAAATAATTAGTCCGTTACTTCTATATAGTTTTGTAGCGTTTAGCAAAGCTTTAAACACTACTATTCGCCAGCTAGTAATTAAAGTCAGGCTTTGAGAAGACTTTTCAAAGTACCATGGTACATTAGGACGAATGACAGCCTCAGGGACCTCAAGATTGATACGATCAAAAAATACATAAAGGATAGAGCTCTGAAATTATTTGCGAAAACTGACAGACTTACCAACACCACGTTATCAAATCTCAGGTTTCTCAGGGAGGTATGCAGATCTGAGGTCAATTATTGCCTAGTCTGATAAAGTGATAAACAATAATCCAGTCAAGGCGTAAAAAGGGCTTTTGAAAATACCTCGAGTTAAGAAAGAGTAAAAGTGCTCAAGTGCACTGGCTCAAAGAGCTTCAACATAATAATAAAATCAAATTTCAAATATTTTTAATTCAAGTGAAGTAGTGAGATATTTTAAATTAATTCAATAGAAGTTGAAGTACTTAATGATACTGTATTGTGATTACATTTGTGTATACCGTTTATATCTGATATTCCAGCTCCTGAAAATGTATAAGTTGCTACCTATGCAGATAATTTTGCCATTACAAACTTAAATGTCTTAAAAAAAGGAACGTTAAAATTAAATTCACTAAATGTACTCACATAATGTTTTTTTAAATTTGAATATAACGACATACTTGGATCGCAAGTTGGAATATCATTTTAAATCTAAAATTAAGTATTTAAAAATAAAAAAAAAATATGTTGATTTTGGTGGGTTAAAATCTAAATTAGGTATAGTATGATAGTATTGGAAATAAATATAACCCTGCGGCGAAACCTAACTTCAAGTGGTGGAATAATTTGAAAAGGTATTTGCAATTTAATGCAAAATTTTGCAGAAATCCATATTTGATCTTAAATGATCCAACATTCAGAAAAGATTACCTTAATTGCTTCAGATATGATGAACATGTGATATAGATTAATTTAATTTAATTAATTATAGCTTTTAATTGTTAAACCTATTAATGATTAAATTTATTAACAGTTAAAATTACCTAAGATGATAGTGTATTCGATTAGAATAAGAAAAACATTATCAAACATAGCTGCAGCCCGATAATAGCCAAAATTGAATATAACTCCCAGAATAGCAATGGGCCAACCAATGAAGAAAAATATCGCATTGATCAACCATACCAGCACTAGCCAATGATTTATCTAAAATATCAATTTTTTATGTTTGTTTTTTATGTTTATTTTTTATACTTACCCAAAGAACACCAAAAAGAAGTGCCAAATTTCCAATCAATTCAATAATAAAGCCGATTAATGTCGTACTATAACTTAAATCTGCAAAATATACATAAAACATAAATTTAACATGTAGCCAGAAGTAAATAGATCCATTTTATTAGCATAATTTTATAGAGAGAAAAGAGTTTGTGTCATCTTTTTGAGATGAGATCATTAAATTCTGATGTCGCGACGTAAATAATTTTTAATGTTTGTGGAACAAGTTTAGGCACAAATATTCCAAACAAATACCAAACATTGTACACATCATACTCAGGTAGTGACTATACAAGTGTGTGTATGTGGGTACCACATATTCTGATGATCACACAAGTAAATAAGTAAATATTTTTGCATTTCTTAATAAATTTTGATAAATTTTACGTTTCACTTACATCCCGGATTAAAGATTACACCGAATACTATCGAGACCAGAAAAAATATAGCTATGCTGAGGCAGGCATTTCGTAGGCTTATGTTAAAACAGGCCTTATCTGTGATTAAGTTCATTTTTAAAAATTTCTAGGAATTTTTCTAAACAATTCTTTTAAAATGATTCAGATAAAATTACTTCACTACCCGCTTCTGATAATTACAAGCATATACTAAGCTTTTAAAAAGCAACTAGCAGCAGATGAAATTCATATATGGAGAGATCATTCTTGTGAAATTTATACAGTAGTGGCTAAAAAATAATTCTGGTTTTTGTAAAACTGGCGGTATCACCATATTAAAAATTTTATTAACGTGGTATGATACCATATTAAAATATGTATGTATATATATATCAAAGAATACCTTACAAGAACGACAACTCCATTGTGAACTAAAATTTGTTTTTTCGCACAACAACAACTTGCCGTGGAGCTCTGAAAGTGTTAGTGAAAAGTGTACTAACACCAGCTGAAATCACTAAAATTTTTCACCTTTACATCTCTTTCCGATACTGCAGGTACTTTTGAGAACTGAATATTTCGAAAAGTTTGACACGATGAGTATAAGAAAGAGTTTGATTTCGTTTTTTGGTTTTGATTTTATGAGAGAAATATAAAATTTTATTGCGCCAAATCATACAAAATTTACCGCACAAATACTTAATAAAAAGTACTTAAAATTGGAAGTACATAGCAGCATATTGTAGCAAAAACTATAATAAACTGTGAAAATAAAGTTTAATATTTATATGAAAACATGGGAAACAAATGTGTTAAGGGATGTAAATATTATAAATCACTTTATACCTAAATTCCCAGACAACAATGAGGAACCAAGGTAAACTTTGCATTCAAGTTTTACGTAAATTTGTGTCATAAGCAGGGACCGTAACAGTTATCATAAAAAAAATAAAAATCATCTTATAACTGTTATCATATGCATTTTAAAATAAAACTCAAAAAATAATAATTAAATTTGATTTTTATTATATTCTCAAAAATAATAATTATTATATGCCTTTTATTTTTTTCGCGCAGCAATAACTCTTAAAATTTGCTTCTTATTTTAAAACGCACAAATAACTGGTATACTTGCGTTATATAATATAAAAAGCAAGAGTATCGCGCAAATTCTGCGCGATATTTTTAAAATGAAAATATAAAATGCAATTTTCATACAAGGTAGTTGTTTTTGCAATTCCATAGAAAATGTTTGAAAAGGTTGGTGCAGGTAAAGATTTAGTTTAGATTTTTGTTTTTGTATTTTGCATACAAATTTGTTCTCCTATAAAATACAAAGATAAATACAAAATATGAATCCA
>NC_051847.1:97966857-97975988 GCF_002237135.1 Teleopsis dalmanni | reverse complement strand
AGGATGGAAAATCAATTTCTTCACTTAATACTAATAATGAGATTGCAAACCAGGAACAAGACCAAATGGTCTTACGTCAACATTTGGGAGTAGATGCTGACATGGGAAGCATGTATTTGGTAGCGCTCATCGCTGGAGTTAGTGCAGCCCTTACAGTTGGAATCGTTGCTCTTGGCATAACATGGTACACGTACGTTAAATTTTAATAGCTATTAACATTTTGTTAACTTTTAATTTTTCTTTTATTCACTTTAACCATAAAGGATGCATAATAAAACAAAAGCAGCTGCTGATGTAGAGTATCCTGCGTACGGAGTAACAGGACCAAATAAAGATATATCACCATCTAGTGGTGACCGTAAGTTAGCCCAAAGTGCACAAATGTATCATTATCAACACCAAAAACAACAAATTATTGCTATGGAAAATCGGCAGGCTGATGCAGGTAACTGTGGACTATCTGATGTAGAAAGTGATGATGATAATGACGAGGAGGGTGATTACACTGTATACGAATGCCCCGGATTAGCACCAGTAATATAATAGATGAAATTTTTTTAATTTTTAATTCATTTATAATTTTTCATAGACTGGCGGTGAGATGGAAGTGAAAAATCCATTATTTTTAGATGAGACGCCATTAACGCCATCTACAGCAGTACCACAACAACCACAGAAAAAAATTCCAGGACCAAATAAAACAAGCACAACTACCGCAACCTCAACAATTGGCGAAGAAAAGAAGTCCAAAAAAAGTAAGAAGTAAAAACACTAATTGGATTTGGCAACTGTTTTTAATTACAGAAAATAATATTCAATATGTTTTCCTAAGATATTTTAAATGATTTAGTGTAACTCAATCATTTACAATACTATAAGTGAACATTTTTAAATACTACAATTTACAAAAAATGACTGGAATATGATTCCTAATTCAATTTGCTTGTAATATGCTTATGTGTACTTCGAAAACTCTTCCTTAATCTTTAGTATCTTTACTATAACCGACAAAAAGAACACTAACATGTCTTTAAATGTAATCACGACTAGTAATATTAATAAAAATAATTTTTATATACCTTACTTACTCAAGTAACTAAAGAAATTATTTATAAAAATTATTTATATCTGAACGAATTTAAATTTGGTTTAAACTAAAATTGATTTTTTTTAAGTTATTAATAATTAATATTTTTTTGAAATATTATCATTATTATTAAAATAAAAAAACAAATAAAGTAGTAACTAAAAGCTGATGTGCTCGGAAAATTCAAATCAATAATTTTGAAATTTATGTGAACGTTAACAATATAATAACCTTTTTTCTAATAATGATTACAAAAATGGAATGATTGAGTATGTGAATATTTTTTAGTATATATAAAATGTTTGTCTATTTATTAGTATAAAATATATTTATCTAGAAACTATGCTACATATTTATGTAAACATAAAAATAAGTGAAATAAATACTATATATATATATATATATAGGTATATTATATATATATAAAATTAAACAGTATATACAAATGCATTCAGAAAAGCATTCTAATGAACTACTGATTTTGGGCGTAACTTAAGAAAATTATATGAGTAAAAAATAACAATGCTAAAAGAGCTGGAGATAAATAAAATAAAAATTGTATCATCCGGTAGTAGAACTCTCATTAGGAGGAAAGAAACGCTTACAAATCATCTCTAAACAATACATTAAGGTTCGGTGCACACGACGATCCTAACTCGCTCAACACTGCAACTCTATCACCTTTGTTGCGAAAGCTGCAAGTACGAGTAACTGGACTCGCCGGTCACGGGGGTTAATGTGCTCTATACAGTAAATTAAATCTGTATCACAACCGCAAATAGTGTAGAGTTGCATTGCCGTACATTTTAAGAATGGTCGTGCATACTGAAATTAATAGTGATTGTTTTTTTTTTTAGAAATCTATGTCATAAAAAAATGTTATATAGATAAACATAAATGATGTGTGCGAATTTAAATTGCTAACAATTTTGAATTGCATTATAGAGTTTATTTTGTCAAATTCCTAAACTACCTATAACTTTTTAACTTTCTTACGCTTTGTGATCATATATATACATGTATATGTAAATTAAACTATTTCTCGGTGTCAATTTAAGGAAAACAATTATAAATTTTAATGGAATACCAACTAATCAATGTAGCTTATTTTATATAAAATCATATTTAAATGTATATAATCAATTATCAATTATTTAGTTAAGTAAACATAACATTCACACACACACAGTATAATTTACAACAGAGACACGTACTCATTGTTGCCTATTTATTTACAATCATTATTATTATTTATTTTTTATATATGTCTTATAAATAAAATTAAGTTTTTCTATAATATAAATATTTTATTATATTTATATTTTATCTTTTTAACTTAAATTTTAAATTTTAATTATAGTTCTGTTTTGAAGGAATTAAAATATTATTTACAATTTCTCAAGTAAAAAATTTAAAAACCATTTTATATTAATAAAATTGTGTATATCAAATAAAAATACTAAAAGTATGTAATAATATAGTTGTAAATAGCTTTAAATATATAATATAACAGCCAGGGGTGATCTATTTTCTGGTGTAACATATTAACCATCTTCAATTAAAAGAAAAACTATACTAATGACTGAAAGTATATAGAATACCTAACCTTAATGTATATCAATTAAAGATTAAGGAGTAAAATGCATTAACAGATTAAATTATTTTATTGAAAGTTGAATATCATAGATCAAAAGAAGATAAAACGGTAAAGACTTAAATGCAATTTATTTATATATATTAAAAATGAATGGCTCTTAATTTTATTATATTACTTTTATGTATATATATGTATGTATATATGTATTATTGTTATAATTATTTTTCTTCCCAATGTATATATAAACTAAAATTCAACATAGCTGGAAAATAGGTTTAAATATAATAGTTTAATAAAAACGGTAAAAAAACAATAATAGAATCTTTTGAAACTAATTTATTTAAAATATACTTAAAACATGCCTTACATGGTTTCTTTGTACAAATATTTGAATGAAACTTTGTTTACGAACACCCTTAAAAATATTTAAAAATTTTACTTTATCCTACGTCAAAAAAACTAATGCAGCTAAAATGTATATAGTGTACGAGTATGTTAAGTTTTTTAAATATTTATGTAAGTTAATTGGGTAAAGTTTAATTTGATTTAAAAATATTAATATACATATATATAATAATAAACAACACTAATAACAATTATTTATTACATATACGATTATATGAAATTAATTGATTATATGCGCTACATTCAATATCAGAAAACCTAAAAACATTCGGTAATATAAAAATAAAATATTTACTAAAAACGAAATAACAGATTCAATTAAAATCGTATATACATTGGAATAGAGTGCAAATTACAGTAAATAATGATATAAGTAGATCATACTATATAAAAACTTCTAAATGCACATTATACAAATATATTAAATATAATAAAATAATCCTTAACCTACTAAACCGAGTTTATTATTATTATGTTGAGGCTAGTTGAGTCAGCACTTTAACTCTCAATTAACTGCGAGGTTTCTTCATAACCCCTCTCTACGCCCTTACTGGATTATTGTTTATCACTTCATCAGCCTAAGCAATAATTGACCTCAGATCTGCATACCTCCCCGAGGAGCCTGTAGCCATCTTGAGATTCGATAACGCGGTGTTGGTAAGCCAGTTTCGTCAGTTGTCAGTTTTCGTAGATACTGTTTTCAATATAGCGTAGTTCACAGTAGTTCAACAGTCAATTTTATTGATCAAAAGTCCTAAAATTTCAGGACGTATTGACAAAATCTTTTATAAATATTCTAATTGGTCCAAATACCAAAATATATGTAAAACTATTATTATTAAGGAGTCGACAATAGTGTAAAGTTGGGTATTTTTCTAATTTGAAAAAATAGAATATAGGTAAAAGTCAAGTACGGCTTTGTGTCAGTTGGTTAAGGTGTGCTGATTTCGAGCTTCAAGTTTGGCAGGTCACGAGTTCAATCCCTGGTACTTGCAGTCTCAAAAAAATTATTTACGAATAATTAAATACAAGAATTATTTCCAAGACCACTGATGATGGGTATTTGGCAATACTCGAAACAGCTGGCTGTTATGGTTAGCCAAAAATTCAATTAATTAAAATAATATAAAGCGAATTTTTGTTGTTGTGGTTCGCTACTGTTGAAAAAACCTCTTTAAAAAATTGAATGTTGTTTAATTTTTAAGTAATTATACCAAACATCCTTAAAAGTCATTGATTTAGACTTTTTAATTAGTTTTTGTTAATGAATAACATTTCTTTGAAAAAAATTGTTTAAAAAAATATTTTATTGTTTCAACAATTATATTATTATCTTTAAAAGGTCAGGACAGGCTAATTAGAAGAATCTATCGTCCTATTGCTGAACTGTCTATTGTCTGGCTTATTAGATTCGTTAGAGCTTTGTAGAGATCAGAGTCTTGTAGAGCTAAATTAGAATTCTGTTCAAAAGGACAGATACAATAGTATGGTTTTAAAATTGAGTAAACATTTAAAATAAAATTAGAGGCAGGGGGAGGGCGCTCGCCTGCCCCTCAAAATGTTATTATTGTTTTGAATAAACATTTAATATCGTTCACAAGAAAAGTTTAAAATTTGTCTTTTTTTGTGAACAAAATCTAATTTTCAAGTTTTCAATGAACTAGGGGTGAAATATACTAGCTAACATAATATAAGCCAAAAAGAAAAAGAAAAAAGTACTAAAGTGGGGTGCCTTAGCACACTTTACAATATATAATATCATATCAGTATAATTTCGGACCTGGGTACACCCATGCTTAGGGTCATGTTATGTAGAGTGTCATGACCTCGTCAAAATAAAAGTTGTTGTTGCTTTCAATTCAAATTAAAATACTAAAAATGAGAGAAAAACATATGTCGGCTAAAATTTGGGAACCGAGGCTGTCTGTGCCTCGTCACAAAGCAGTGTTATTCAGTAATATATGTTATGTCATTTGTGTCTTTTAGAAGCAAATTATTACAATTTCTGTGAGCCTCTGCATAACATGCGTTTTCGTCATTGCCCAAAAGAGCCAATTTTCACGAATACATGACCCTCTACATAACATGGCCCTAAATAAAATTTTAATGGTTTAAACTTCTTCTTCTAATGCGAGTTAGTTTCTTAAGCATTTTTACTCAATAGAGTTTGTGACCATTTGCACTGTAATAAGAGCTTCATAGAGTTTTGATAATAAGTTATTCAGATGAGTTTATAGTATAAGACTTTGAAGGCCACCATATCTTCCTGACGGAATATATATTGCATTTGATTTGAGAGAGAGCAATTCTGAATTAATGTGCGCTTCTACAGAATCGAACAATTTCAGCGTCCTGCCTTTGATATACGTCTGTACATTCGCTCAAGTTTTTGTGTATGTCTTCATTTCTGATGTATCATGAAATATTTAGCATTTAGTTATCTTAAAAGTCAATTTCTTGACCTTATATTCTCGAACCAAGTGTATCTTTTGTCAAAACTTAGACCTAACTATTTTTTATTGTCATCCCCTTCTCTTTCCACATTATTATCATTCCTTCGATTTTGATTTTTATGTATTGTATGTTTTGATTTCTATGTATGTTAATTACATAACATTCGTCTTTACAGCATTTACTATAATTCTCCACCTTCGAAAGTAACTCATTATCTTATTAATACGCAGCTCTAAATTGCGAACAACAGAATTAGCATTTTTGTTAGCATGCATAATGTAGATATCGTTAGCAAAAAGCGAAATTGTGTTTACAGATTCCAAAGATAAATCTGCTATGTATAAATTATACAATAAAGAAGGTAATGGGGATTCTTGAGGTACTCTAACTTTAAATTTTTCTGTTCTTTGGGATTGATATCTTTAGTCATAAGTATGTATATTTTTGAGCTTTGCCAGTACAAATTTTTAGTATTGACAAATTTATAGGTCTCCAATTTTCAAGCAAAGAAAGGTCTTTTCAAGGTTTTGGACAAAAAAAACTATACCTGCAGTTTTCTAGATTTGCGGGAAGACACTAAAAGAGAGTACTGCATTAATGATGTCTATGTTTCTTGTTATTAGTGACAATGGAAGTTTTTCAGACTCATATTATTAATTCCACCTAATCCCTCATTAAAGCGCTGATTTCTTCCTCAGTTGTTAAAGGTTAGCTTCCAACTTCCGTTATTAATAAAATTACAGTCGCCATTCTATTCATTTCCTCCTAATTTTGTTTATTTTCAACTGTTACAGGATTGAGCATAAATTGAATTTCTAATGATTTTGCAAAAGCTTCTGCTTTTTCCAAATTGGAGATATAAAAGAATTTGTTTTCAATCGGAAGTACTTTCTTAATTTCCAGATTTCCAGACGTCAATGCCACTCGCCTCGATATAATTTAGAAAATCGCCCTATTTTTTCCTTAAACGATTACGTTTTCGATTCTCTCAGCAATCTCAAAATGCAATAATGTGTGAACGAAAAAATTTTCCCTAAAAACATATCTTAGTTGAAAGTTTATTTTTATTTGCATATCTTATCAAAATCTTTATCAATAAACAATTTTCATAATTATTAGGTAAATAAGATAAAGTAAAAGCAAGTACTAATACTGACAGTTGAGCAGCTTTAAATATATCATATAAAAAGATATTAATATTTTTGGGTTGGAATTTCTGTTTCGTTAATTGAAAATAAAACAAAACCATAAATTCAATTTGAAAAAATATGTATTAGATATCATTTCAGCAAAACCAAATAACTGTGTAAACAGAATAATCAGATGACATTTGGACTATCGAAACTCCCTCTTCAACAAAATACTACAGACACAAATTTATTATTGCAGTGTTAACTATTTATAAGGAATTGAACATATATTTTTGTAAATAAATATACCAATTGTTACTTTTCAATCGGGATTGCTGTCTTATATGATGTGTAATTTGATTTAATATATATTTTTGAAAAATATAAATGCTTACTACTAGAATTACAAAAATGTTGAATTACTTTTAAAGTAATGTCATTTCTATGTCATTTACACTGGCCGCATGTGACTCATTCAAACCAAATTAGTGATTTGAAAGTGTTTACATTCGTTGTAATTCATCTGTTCTCATTTCAAACAGCAGATTTGTCAATGTGCCTGTTGATTTGATTTTTGGCTTGTGTCAAAAAATGTTGGATAAAGGTAAAGCATGCCTTAAAACCACACAATATAAACTGAAAACTTATTTTTAGCTTCGATTAAGCACTTTTTACGAAGAAGTTCCATTAGAAGGTGCATCCTTTTCATGGAAATGCAATTATCAAATATTTGTTTATTGTTTATTATATTTGTTTAACAAAAACAGCTTTCTCAAACTGTCAAAATGTCATGAAAATGTTTTATTTAGGGTGTGTTCAATGTATTCATTTGCATTTCGAACGTAACTGGAACTTATTTGAAAATCGTTGGAACTCATTTGTACAAAATCAGCAAATGGAACTCATTTGCGCATATGTGATATTGTATACAGAAATCAGTCATTTGCTTCTCATTTGTGATTTCTGACCCAAATCAGTTATTTGAGGCCAGCGTAAATGCCATATAAATCTAGATTGAGTCCAATTTAATCAATCAAAAATGCTATGTCTGCTTGATAACCTCTTCAATTGAGCTTTTTACTTGTAATAAATTTATTGTTATGATTTGAGTGTAACAACAATTGAATTTCTTTTAATCAAAATTCGTCAAAACAGTTTGTAATATGTATTACATAAACCGTTTTAACATGAACGTTATATATTAATAAATATACTGTATTTAGGATGTCTGTGCGTCGTTGTATGTGTAAAATTATTTGATTTTACAAAAACAATTTCCTTTCTTATGATTCTGCACTTGATTTGCAAGTCAATATTTAAGACCATATTTTCAATACTAATTATCTCTTGCTTTGTATTTATTTCACTTCTAACAATGTCGTACAATGCCAATATATTCTGCTTTTCACTTTTTCTTGGTATTGTTAATATTATGCATATCGAATCTGAGTTATATTCTACTAGTTAATAAATACGAAAACAAAAATCAGCTGTTCTAAATATTTTCAAGACTCTTTTATACAAAATGTATTCACGATTATTTAAGTTTGCAATGATGTATATTCAACGTTGTACAGACATTTTGAATACACCTATAATAGCAATAAAAGAATAAATATTGTGTGGCAAACTAGCCACATATTGATGCCAAGCAATGATTGCTGGTGTAAACATACGATATAGTAAATTTCAAAACTTTTGTCGCTTGCCACACTGTTTATAATACAACTCTGGTAGTATTTGGTGTTTGTTTCACATAAATTATAGAATTTAGTAATATAAATAGTTAGTTATTCTCGTGAAGTGTTGTTTTTATTGTAAGGATAAGTTAAATAAATTAAAATATTTAATAGATTAATAAATGTATAATTATAAAAAATATATTTACATTTATTTATTTAGAATGTTTTTAATGACCAAAATTTAATTACATAAATTCTAGCTGTATTGGAATGCGTTGATTATAGTTTCTAATAAAAATCAATTGTATTTTTCTTGGTGAAATATGAAATAAACGGTATATATTAAATTAATGCACTTAAATGATAATTCCATTCAAACGAAAATAATTTATCTATTACCGAAGAAAATTATTCAATTACAATAAAGTGACAGCAATAATCTAAATTTGTGTGGTGTAAAATTCTATTTTTATTGGTAATTTAATAATGTTGACTTAATAAGATACGAATTGTTTAACTATCGATTCAGTTTTATTTGTTCTTGTGAACAAATGTGTAATGTTATTTCCGATAATATTTTAATCATAATGTAGCGGATTAGAACAGAATACGCCTTTAAACAATTTTGCTCTGCTTGTGTTTGGTTTTTGATTACCCAAAAGAAGAAAGTAATTTATATATTATTTGACGCCTCACTTTAAAAATAGAAAGTGGTAAAAAAATGTAAACAAATCGACAATACATATTGTATCTTAAGTTTAATATTTGTTAAAGCG
>NC_051847.1:97955810-97966757 GCF_002237135.1 Teleopsis dalmanni | reverse complement strand
CACTGTACGAATAAAATGATAAATAGGGATTTGATGGATATTTAATTATTAGAATAGGGAAAACTAAATATCATCGTTATTCAAAATTTATTATATTTTGCTTTAAACAATACTTAACCTTTCATTCTCTTCGCATGTGTTTCATCTTTAAGATCCCTCTGAAGATGTTTCATTATTTCCAACTCTTCGCACTCCAGTTGGTGTAATCGAGCATCAATTAATTTTTGTTCATTTTGAAAAACCTTCATTTTTTCTTCATGTTGCCTAATGCATTCGTTTGGATAGTTCAAAAATTTAGGATACACATTTTTAGGAAGTTGCTTAAAAAGTTCGATATATCTTTTTGGATGTAGTTTAGGTGGGCATTTTGTGTTTAATTTCCATGCTTTTAACAATAATTGACTGACATCAATTGGATTTTGTTCGTGAAAAAACATAATCACGTTATCCCTACATGGTAATCTTAAGATAACTTCTCGCTGTAAAATATTATAAGCAACGCAACAAAATATAATAAAATACGTTTGACACGATATTATATTATCCCATAAATGAAGCCACTGTTCTTGATCGAGAAGTTCTGAGAATCCATTAGAAAAAATTGACCAAGCGTAATGTGTTGAGGTTATATCCATTTTAGCATAAAATTTGCACAAATCTGGGTCAAAAAACTGAAGCAGATTTTCGCATATCCCTAAATAATTTGCAGGTTCCATGGGATGAAATTCAAACCACAGTTGGAAATGATTTAAAAAAAGTGTGACACAAATTTCGAATGCAATAAGAGCATTTTTCGAAAATAATTTTATAAATGGAAATATTAAAAATGGTACAAAGTCTGCATATAAAATTGGTTTGCACCACAATCCCAAGCATGACCACACTTTAATCAGCGACCGTTTTAAAGATTCATTCTTTAATTTTATATTTTTTGATTTGCTTCTAATTTCCACTGGTACCTCACTTTTAAGTAATTTTTGAAACTCTGATTGATTATATGGCAATTTAAGCAATGCAGACCAAATAATAGTGCGATATTTTGAGGGATATTGGCCATATTCACGCAAAATATGTAACAATCGATTACGTTTAAGCATATTCTTTACATCATTATAAAAGCATTCATTGCTGGAAATGGGTAAGCAAATCGGTTTTTTCACTTTAAAAGAGCCTTGTAACAGTTCGATACATTTTTCTTGTGACTTTAATATGTTATAAAGTTGAGAGGTTGACCAAATATTGGCCTCTCCGTTATTTGATAATATTGCTATCAATTGTCCATCTTCAGAAATTTCCATATGGAATGCATTTCGTGATTGAACAATCAATATTAACTTAGTATTTTGACAATCAAGTAATATAACCTGATGTTTTGTTGTAAGGCAAAATAACAAAATCTCCTTAGGTTTCGGAAGAAAAGCGCATTCCGCAACCACAAAATCTTTAGTTCGAAGTATTTTTTTAATCTCAACTGTGTAAATGCTGATTAGTAATATGTAATTATCTATTGTTGATAAGCATAAAAGGCTTCCGTCGAAAGCATAACAGTAGGAAACTATCTGACCATTAGAATAATCTAAATTTTGGCAGTTAAATAGAAATTCTCTACAATTTTCGGAGTCTAAACAAAATTCTGATATGGAGTCACTCTTCATTCGTTGTAATTTTTTATCGCGTTGCTTTATTGGGTAGTGAATGCGAATATTTCTCAGAGTAACTCCCGACCAAAAATATATTGCATCATTGGTAAAACAAGTAAAAATTTTTTCTGAAAATGGCAAAAAAGTTGCGAACTTTAAATTGATTGGCATCTCATCCAAGTCCAGGCGATGTGTAGCAGTAAAGGTTTGCACATTAAATAAAATTGCAAGGTGTCCAACAATAATTAGTGCTAAATTAGATGGCAACAATGGCTGTCCCGGAAAAGATATTTCAGTAATGGGACATTTATAAACTTCTGCTGTCTTTATTATTTTCGAGCTATCTAAATTAATTATAATTATTTTAAGACGAACGTTTAACTAGGTTTATTTACCTGTGTCCAGAAGAAGAAGCCGACCATTTTTGGTGCCTATTAAATAATGCGTTGCCTTTGTAAACGAAGGCTTTATGACGCTTACGCCTATAATTTGTTCTTGTAATTGCCAGTAACGTTTTGATGGAAAATCAAATACAAAAATGTTGCCCCTTAAATATTTAGAGTAATAATATATTACTGGCATTTCGGAAAAAAGAAAAATCATCACCTTTTATCAATAATAACAAATTGAGTGCATCCGTTTCCAAAACAACATGCACTCAATCTAATTCTTATGATTTTATCATATTCAGTGACTGTGTGATGTAAGGTAAATATATTTCCATTTTGATTTTGTTTTAATTTAAATGGTAATTTTTTTGATTTGTCTATAGTGCATGGTTCAGCATCATAGAATGAAGTTTCTTCAGTTATTTCTTCAAACAATCTCTCTTCCAAAAATGGTTCGTCTTCCAAAAATTCACTATCCTCAAAAATTTCCTCAGAGTTAGTTTTTTTTAAATTTTTATCCTTTATAATTAAATCATTGTTTTCATTTTTCGATGTATTGCCTTTAGCTAAATCACTATTATTTGATTCAGCGTTCAAAGATTTACTTCGTCTGTTGCTCCCCTCCAAATCATTGTTAACAGCGTTGTTAGAGTTTTCTTCTTTTTTATCCATATCAATCGGGGTAAATTTAATAAATTTCTTAGATTAATTTAAGTTTAGCGCTCTTAAAATGTTTATTTTTTATTTTGACAGTGAATTAATAAAACGGAGTAATTCAAGTGTTTCTAGTGCATTTTATTAAATGATTACTACAATTTTCAGTGATGATCTAAATAGTATTAAAAATTTTAGTATTAGGTAAACTGGACTCACCTACAGTTGGTAGATACAAATACACAAATTTGAATTATATAATGCCATTATCATATAAAATATCAGTATATTTACATCGGCTCTGAAAATGTTGTTCTGATCTGTATAGTTTCAATGTAAATTGCACATAAATGTGTTAAATTAAAGTAGGGGTGCTATACAATAGTACCCCTATTGTGTAGTATTTGTAATAGTAGTGGTATTCACTATTCCGTGCGACGATTTTGGTAACCGATTTATATAATTACCAAAGAAGATAAAAAAAAATTTTAGGTACTTGAAAATTAAAAAAAAAATTTTTAGATTATCCAATAGATATTAAAACTTATGTGTAATGAGTTAAAAATATCAAATAGTACAAAAAGAAAAACAATTGCTACACAAAGGCGTTGAAAAATTTTCGGTTCTGCTGTTGCTGATACATACTGTAAAAACTTAAATCAAAACGAAATATATAACCAACCATACCAACCAACCATATCTGTGTATTTGATAAGAACGAAATAAACAAAGTTCGCCGCTTTTGTTTACTTCGTTTCTATCATATATATTTTATCAAATATATATATATTCTATCATATATATATTCTATAATATATATTGTATCAAATAGACAGATATGGTTGGTTGTGCATTTCGCTTTGGCTTAAGTTCGCTTAAGTTCTTACGGTACGTACCGATTAACTTAGCCTTTAGTCGGATGTATTGATATTTGAATCAATATATTTAGCAATATAAAATTTATAAATATCTTAGAATATCAAGAAAAAGACGTTGGTCTGTCAGAGTCCTCCTTGATACACACCATATCGAAATCAAGAAGCATGGACGTCTCCAGCCTAACAGCTGGCGCATACAGTTGAATTCAGCTTATTTAAAATATTTAATTTGTTTATACAATATGATAAAGTTCAATAGGAGAGTCACCTATAGTATATCTTAATTGTCGTGTAAAAAATAATTAAAGCTGGATACCTGCAGACCATCAACAGTTCGCATATTAGAGACCATGTATTTGAGGTTTTATTTAAGAAGCATTAAGTTGCTTCTGCTTGATTACAATTAGTCAGCATTCATAGCTAAGACTTAACCATGTTATTGCTATTATTGTAAGTAGCCCGTGGAGATATACACATTTGGGAGATAACATAAAAGAAATTACATATACAAAAGCTTGGGTTGGGATATGGGTATATAAAGTGTGAAAAAGGAGATGATAGTTTAGGTACAAGAGTGGACGGCCACTTCAATGGGACGGAAGTTAATATTAATTGGACTCAAATTGGTAAATGCACTACTACGTGAAAACAGATAGTTAACATCATGGCATCAGAGGGTAACATTCCTACAAGTTACTTAGTAACCCATGTTTTTATCGACATGTGTATGTTCCAAGTCATTTTGTAAGACACTGATGGAGCCTATCGAACGTGTTTGCAAGATCAAGACCTACAAGTGCCATGCGTTCACATGAGTTATATATCCTACCTGCAAGAGCTGATGTTGTAACTGATTTGATGATAATGTTGAGGAATTGTTTATCTACCGTATTCGAATCAGAGGTCCTGAAAATTTACCGAAATCACGTTGAAAGATATTTTTGATGATTTAATTTCACCTTTTTTCAATTTTTGTTAGTTTTCATGACAGCATCGAAAAGGGTTCCCACGGCAAGTAGTATTAGGGTGTCAAGGCAGATATCAGGGATAATAATTTATGGCTTCTTACCTTTCTTGTTTTCCTAATTTTTGGGATACTGCAATTTTAAACTAGATCCCGCATCGAACGCAACACTTTTATCTGTTTAGGCAGTGAGAGAAAGAGATTCATTTCAAAAATAAAAATTTTAAAAATGGTAGATCATTTAAATGAAACTTAATACTCTTAGCCAGTGATGACATTGTGTTCGTTCAATGTCAACTAGTTCAAGCTTTACTTGCTGAGCTATTAATTATATATGCTAGGTAAACACAAAACTTTACTCTTATCAAGAATACAATTAACGTACTAGGCTTCTGATTTAGTATCTCAAACTCCTGTTAAAAAGTTAGCGTTCCTGCAAAACTCGCTAAAAGTTTTAAAATCATCTCTTAAATGTAACTAGTAAATAAACTAATGACAGCTGATTCTGTAATTCAAATTTTATAATTTAGCATACATAAGTATGGCGTGTGAGTTTTAAATTTATCTTGCGGAATGAATGACTGTTGAGGTTTATCTTAATGTTCGATTATGCCATAAAATTCAAACTAATCTTGCAGATCAAGCGATTATCTATATTTGCCCATCGAAAACGATTTAAGTATGTGCCCGTTCAAAAACTAATGCCCGTTTTGTTACTTTTTAAACAGCTTTTCCTGACATTTTAAAAATAATTGCAAGCTTCTTTTAATATTATACACATATGTACGAATATATAATTAATAATTGTTCTGAAAATATGTTTAAATCATACATGTCTAAAAAATAAGTTACAATATAGGTAATTTATATAAGCAAAATCAACAATATTCGTTAATTGAAAATAATTTTAACAATACAATATATATTTCGTATTTTAAAAATTGGTGTATGACGGATAGGAACCTCTATTATGATGAAGAAGGTATTGGCGCTGATCTCGGCCACATTGTATTTGTTTAAACAAAGAGTACATTCCATACCAAATAAATATTTGCAATGCTGTAAATATTATAAATAAAAATATGAGTATTTATTAAAAAGCACTATCTTGTTTTTACAAAAAATAAAAACAATATGGCATTATAATAATATGACTCACCTAAGCTTATTCCTCCGCTTATAATAGAAACAGCAACAGAACTAAATGCCGAACCAACTGATATACCCAGTACCAAAATAGTTATAAAGTACAGACCATTGAAAAATAGAGACACTCCAGAATTTATAAGCCAGGGCAGAAGAAGTAAGTGGCGTTCCTGAAGTAATTTTTACCGATATATAAACCACAATAACATTTAGAATAACAAGTTACCTTAATTGTTCCAAAAATTAATAGTATTGAGGCAATTAGATTAATTGCGTTTATGGTTACATAAAGACTCGAAATAATTACAATTCCTAAAAGTATAATGAGAAGGAATACTTAACTAGTTTTTAGAAAATTTCAATAAACTTACCGCTGTGTATGCGCTCTTCGGGAATGCTAGTGTCATTTAAGTGATCAATAACTACTTTAGTTACTTCATCGATATTAGCTAAACAAACAGAAAATAATACTATCCACAATAAAGAAATTGCACCACCTATCCAACCGATAATGACTGCGGCGGTTGAAAGGCGTATACCGCATAAGTCATTGAGCATTTTGTTTCGAGGAATTTCACAACTATAACCAGAACCTATTTAACGTTAAACACCGTTAAGTATTTGTATAAATGGAGTTAATATGTTTACTTACTTTTATTACAGCAAGCACTTTATCCAATAAATATCTTTCTTTGTTCTAGAACTGTTGCACAGAAACTGCATTAATATTATGTGCAATAAAGAATTATTTTTTATGTTCTTACCAAAGAACATTTATAAGGAAGGGATATCTCCTAGAAAGGTAGACCATAGAAAATCTTTAAGATACGAAGATGTAGTTTATGTAATCTCTTTATTTATAAATGACAGTTAAACATTTCAAGCGCTTACGTAACTGTAGTGCCTATTATGGGTTGTCTATCGCTGATAGATAGTAGACAAGTTTCTATTGCTGATAGTCAAAAATTTTGGTATTTAATATAATTTTTGTTTATACAATAGTTAGTAATAATTTATTTATATTTTTATTTGCTTACCCGATTAATATATAATATATCAAGTGTAATATATTATATGTTGAGAATAATCGTTGTTGTATTTTTATTTTGTTCACTCATTTCTTTATGCATGTTTATTCGAAAATATTGAACAAAAAAGCCTTCATGTATGTAGTTAATCTCACCATGTGTATAAACATTTTTTAACTTTACAAACATATATGTGGACAAATAATATAAAAATTAATATAAAATTATAAAACGATAAAATTAATAGAGTTTTTTGTAAAATAGCAAAGCTTGTTGCAAATATGGAGAAATATGCAGACATTGCAAAAAGCCTATACATCAAGACACAGTCTAGACCAAAGTGCGTAAACTCTAGACCACTCTAGACCAATGTCATAAAAAATTTTTAATTCAACTCAAATGTTTAATGTAAATATTCTTTTACTTTTATTTTATATTTCTCTTTCAGATTTGAGTTGATTAACCCAAAGCACTAAAAAATAGTTAACTTAAATAGAAAAAAACAAAATTAATATTGGAAGGGCAATTGTATCCATTTGTGGCGTTCATGTGGCATTATTCAAAAAGAGAAGTTTACTTTGAAAACTAGAAATTGACAATCAATCAAATTTTCATGCATATACATTTTGATTTTAAAGCCTCAAATACTATCTTAAAGCAATTACAGATAGCTCAAAACCTGGCTTTAAGAAGACTGTTTAAGATTCCATGGTATATTAGATCAACAGACATACATAGAGATCATAGGATTGACTCAGTGATAAAATATATCAGAGACAGAGCTCTAAAATGATTCACTAAAGTTGATACGCTACTATTGTGATGAAGAAGGGGGTTACCCGCCGTAACAATCCTCAAGTCCACTTCTGGATTCTCAGGAAGATATGCTGATTTAAGGTCCGTCATCAACTAAAAGACAAATAAATGATATGACTTCAGCCCCCCAGCCATTATAGAGTAAAAGTGCGTAATAGCACTAACTCAAGAACAAAAAGAAGAAGAAGACATTTTGATTTTGAAAATTAGAAAATTTTAGAATTTTGAACAGAACATAATAATTGTTAGTAATAATTTATAAAATCGTAATAAATATTAAAAAACTCATATTAAGAGTCAACATTACTACATTGGTGACCCTCGACGGTTGGACATAAGTGTTATGGTAATTAATATTAATTAAAGCTGTAATTTTGAAACAACTCAAAACATGTCGCAAGCTGAAGCAGACGGAAAACAGCGCGCAAATTAACATTGAAGCTAGCGACATTTGCCGCATAGGAGTAAAAGCATTTGCTTTCAGCAAGCGCGATCCAGATCTATATTTCATACAGATGGAATCGCAGTTTCGAAACGCGGACATAACAACGGATCAAACAAAGTACGACCACGTTGTCAGCAGCCTCGACAGCAACACATTGAGAAACATCGCCGATATCATACGTGCTCCATCTACCGTTCATAAGTATGAAGCAATCAAAACACGATTGATTCAAGATTTCGCGGATTCAGAAAATCGCAAACTACGATATCTTATGCAAGAATGTCAGTTAGGTGACCACAAGCCGTCATATTTGCTACGAACGATGCGCGATTTGTCCAGTGGCACCATGAACGATGGCGCAATCAAACAATTGTGGTTGGATCGTCTGCCAGAGGCTGTACGAGCGGTTATGTCCATTTCGGATGTCGATTTGAATAAATGTGCACAACAAGCAGATTTAATGCTGAAAATTGGAAATTACAATTCTGTTCCTGAAGTGCATACCAGTGCGAGACATGTAGGTGACAATTCAATTGTGTCTTCTTCCTTCGATGTCAGGCATTTAGTAAATGCTGTGGAAGAACTTAGCGAGCAGTTACGAGAGAACAAAGAATCGCAACACCATTTTCGCTCACGACATAGATCAAACACACCGGCACGAACACAACATTCACGAACGCGTCCGGCAAACTTAAATATCCAGTGTGTTTCTACCATCTACCAGTGTTTTGGCATAAGTGCACGGAAGTGTGCCACGCTCTGCAGCTTCGCAACCACGAAAAACTAAATTCCGCTTCTTCACCGGCGGTTGACGAAGCAAACAGTTATTACAAATCCAGCCGATTATATGTTTCAGATCCCTCGACACAATTGAAATTCCTTGCCGACGCAGGTGCAGATTTTTCAATTCTATCCGTTTCGATCTTCGGCAGAACTAAGCCGACAGCATCTGCCAAACTCTTGTATGCAACAAACGGAAATAAATTGATGACGTTGAATCTTGGTCTGCGGCGCAAACTTGATTGGGAGTTCGTCATAGCCGATGTATGCAAACCCATACTAGGAGCCGACTTTCTGCAATATTACGGTCAAGTTGTAGATTTGCAGCGTAAAGTCCTCGTTGACAGCAAAACCAGCATGAAAGTTCATTGTGCAACAGCGTTACATATGCCAGAGTCACTATTCACAGTGAATGCAGATCATCCGTTCCGAAAATTATTAGAAGAGTTCAAAGATTTAACAATACCAACATCGTATAACAAGTATGGGTTAGTGAGAACCACGGTGCAACATTACATCGTTACCATGGGATAACCAGTCTATGCACGTCCCGGGCGGTTCAGTTCACAAAGGTTGCAAGCAGCAAAAACTGAGTTCCAATACATGCTTGATCAAGGCATATGCACTCCTTAAAAAAACGAATGGGCCAATCCGTTACATATGGTGGAAAAGAAGAATAGTACTTGGAGGCCGTGCGGAGATTACAGACGACTCAATGCACAGTCAGTTCCAGATCGTTACCCAATACCGCACATTCAAGATTTTACTCAGAATTTGAGTGGCAAAGCTATCTTCACCACGCTTGACTTCGAACGAGCTTATTTCAGTATACCCATAGTACCTGAGGACAGGAAGAAGACTGCTATAATTACACCATTAGGGCTGTTCGAGTTTAATGTGATGACATTCGGGCTGGGCAATACGGCTCTAACTCTTCAACGGTTCATGGAACAAGTACTTAGCGGTTTGGACTTCACGGTTTGCTACATAGACGATATCTGCATCGCGTCTAAGAACGAAGCCGAACACATTCAACACATACAGTGTTTCAGCGTTTACACCAATACGGTCTAAAACTCAACATTACCAAGTGCGTGTTTACTCATACAGAAGTTACCTTTCTCGGTCACAGTATTGATCAAAATGGTATTCGTCCGCCAAAAGAAAGGATTGAAGCGATTCTCAATTGTCCGAAGCCAAGCAGAGCGGAAGAACTTCGTCGTTTTTTGGCCATGGTGAATTTTTATCGTCGTTACATTCCTAATGCAGCGGTAGTTCAAGGAGAGCTACAAAAACCAATAATAGGAAATCGTAAAAAAGACAAAACGCCGATTAAATGGACAAAAGAAGCCGAATCAGCAATCGTTGATTATAAGAAAGCGCTTGCTGATGCCAGTGCACTTGCACACCCAACGGCAGAAGCCAATCTCATTCTACATGTCGATGCGAGTAATACCGCGGTGGGAGCTGCATTGCATCACATCCGTGAAGGACGACTCGAACCCCTTGGGTTTTATTCAACGCGGTTGACTGACACACAACGACGGTACAGCACCTATGACAGAGGACGACTTACCATTTATCAAGCAATTAAGCATTTCAAACACATAGTAGAAGGCAGGAACTGTACGGTGTTGACTGATCATAAACCCATCATTTTCACATTTCGGCAAAATCTTGAAAAAGCATCGCCCAGACAACTCCGTCATTTCGATCACATAGGTCAATTTACTACTGATATCAGACATTTCCCTGGAAAAGGCAACAGCGTAGCTGATTTTCCATCGCGTATTGACGGAATACAGGGAGAAAAGCAGATTGACTTTGATCAGTAAGCAAAGAATCAACGAAGTGACCTGAAGCTACATCAACTCTTATCACAGGATAAGACTTCACTTTAGCTAAAATTCAACAAAGCATGTGCGATCTTGGATCACAGATGAATTTCCTAGACAAGTTTTTTACACCATACATAATATATGCCATTCAGATAACAAGGTCACGGCACTGATCAGTGAACGATTTGTCTGGCCAAATATTAAGAGGGATGTAGCGAAAATGGTAAAAACATGTCCACAATGCCAGCGACCTAAAATAGCCAGTCACAACAAAACAGTATTCGGAACCTTCAAGGCGCCTGACCAGCGATTTGCAGCAGTACACGTTGATATCGTGGAGCCATTACCACCATCAGACGGATACAGCTA
>NC_051847.1:97947543-97955710 GCF_002237135.1 Teleopsis dalmanni | reverse complement strand
GGTGCAACATTTTTTAAATTGCAATCACTAAAATATTTGCCTGTTACTTTTTCCAATTCAGGATCTAATGCAGCATAAAGAGTTGTTTGAGCACCGTTTCTGGCATTTTTTATAAAAGGCCAAAACAGAGGCTTCACGATTAACCTAAAATATTAAAATAAATGATAACTACTAAAAGAAACAAGTACTTAATATACCTTGCAAAAAAATTATTGAAAAATCCCATATGTCTAAAAAGTTCTGTGTCTACTACACCTGGATGCAAAGCATTTACTGTAACTCCAGTTCCTTTGTGTATACGAAATATTTTTAATTAATGTAAAATATTAAGGTGTTTGACTTGCCTTCTAATTTCTTTGAAAGTTCTCTTGTAAACAAAATATTTGCCAATTTACTCTGACTATAAGCTTTTCCTTCGTCATATGATTTTTCACTATTCAAATCGCCAACGCATATTTCTCCTCTTACGTGCGCCAGGCTTGATACAACAACAATTCTGCTTGGTGCAGAGTTCTAGAAAATAATTAATTAAATTTAATTAATCACATAAATATAATTTATACCAATATTATGTTCACCTTTAAAAGATCCAACAACAAATTTGTTAAATAGAAATGACCTAAGTGATTGACGCCTAATTGCATTTCGAATCCATCTTTAGTTAAGGAACGTGGACAGCGCATAACGCCTGCGTTGTTAATAAGCACATCCAATTTGTCTTGTTCTTTTTTAAACCTATTTATACATAAATAACATTTATTGGTTGTATCGAAAAGTATACTTCATATGATTTCATATAATATTGCAGTAAATTGTTAATTAATATTGTGCTTACTTGTCGACAAAATTTTTTATTGATCCAAGTGAGGATAAGTCACATTCACGACAAAATATATTTTTATTGTAAGTTTCTAAAACAATTTCATCACGTGCCTTAAATATAAACAACAAAAATTAGCCCACAAATCTTTGTATTCAGCAGTTTGTATTTCATTTTTATATTTATATAAATAATGCTATAAACTTCCATATTTTGGATATTTACCTCTTCGCATTTCTTCATATCACGACATGCCATGTATACAGTTGCACCTCTATGGGCCAGATCTCGAACTGTTTCTTTTCCAATGCCAGTATTAGCTCCGGTTACTATAAACACTTTGCCATCCGCAGAAGTTTTCTTTGTATATTTTCCTCCTTGCAAATGTTCTCTAAAATTATTGCTTATTATATTATTTGTTCAATGCACATATTTGCAATTACTTTACGAAACAAGCCACACCAATCGTGGTACCTGCAACACTTAACCAAAACACAGGAGGACTTTTTAATAATGATAATATCTTCCTCATTTTCAATAATTTCCAATTTTAATTTTCAAAAATGATATAGATTTTTTCGAAAATTGCATAAAAGCTTTAGTATCTAATCTAAATATACAACGATATATCGGCAGTTTGACATTAGACATATGTTGATGGTAAAAAATATTTTGACACAGGGTCCATCCCCATTATTTAAATTCTAAACTCTTGTGGGAAATTTATTTTTAAGAGTTGCATTACATATTTCTGGCCTTGAATGAGGTGATTTGTTGAGCTCATTTGTATAATAAATCATACTCATTAGTGGTTATAATGAGTAAAACCGCTTAAACGAGACGGTGTGAATGCGCTATAACATTCAAAATTAATTTTGCTTACAAAAATTTTTGAAATTTCATATTATTATTAAGTTTTTATTTGTATAATTTTATTTAATTATACCTAAGAATAAAATATAAACAAAAAATTCTTTGAATATTTTGCTCATAATTAACTAATTTATTGTGACAATTCTGATGAGGCTGGGGATACTCCAGCAAATCACCAACGACAAAGAGTCGTAAATATATAGTTTACTAACCAATTTGCTTAAGTAAATAAATTAAATTACTCGTAAAAGTGTTTATTATATAAAAAGCTTTTTAAATATCTTTTTAAAAAAAAATAATTTGCATTTCTTTACCTTTTAATTTATGAATGTTATCAAAATGTATATATACATCTTGATAATATTATAAAATAAATGTAAACGTACGTACATATATAACTGCCAGCTTTTTTAAAAAGAAGATCTACCTAAATTACTCATACTGAATTAATTTTTTTTTAGTTTGTAGATTATGTAAAGCCCACGAGTTCTTAAATTTATAATAACATTTCACGAAACAATGGAATAATATATGCAAATATATTTGCATTGACAAACGGAATTTTTTAAAACTACTGAATTTTTGCCTTAAAAACAACTATTTCACATATAATGGAAATAACTATAACCAAGTGATTGGTATGTCTATGAAAATCTACTTTCTCCACAGATTGTGGTCATTGTACAAGACATAATTGTACGCTTATTTAAAGGAAGGCATTAAAATCCAAAAAATCTTCAAATACGTTGACGTATTGACGTAATAATGAAGCATACGGATGATTATCAAATAAGACATTTCAGCATGTTCTATATCCCCAATCTAGCTGAGAACAAACAACTAAAGGATATTTTCAACAATAATACTAGGTTTGCTTACAAAAACAACAACAGCAATTACTATTCAGCAACAATCAAATGAAATCGACTAAATAAACTCCAAAGAAGCAAATTGCAGGAAGAACAGGAAGAAAGACTGTGACTGTATAAGTTGTCACTACTTGTATCTTGGCGCACCAAGGACCAGCTTGGTAATCATTCTTTTATTGTAGTTTTGTTATTTTTGTTTTTATTTGGATTGCAAGTGTCAGGGATTAAACACTTGTTAATTTTTCAAGAATTATATTATATTATTATATTGTACTATTGTGGTATGTATCAAATATCAAATTTTTATTTTTGTTTAGTGCCAAAAACTCTATTTCAAATAGAAAACGGGTTAACAAAGGGTTAAAATTTTCAAATTGAAAAATTTTTTCAGTTTAATCAAGTGAATTAAAAATTGCTGTTTCAAATACCGACAAATATTCAACACCAGTAGTTTTTTGGAAACATTGGTGTGATATATTTGTAATGTCTCATTGATTACTTTTGTAAATAATGTTAACAATTTTTTTATTCTCCATTTATTCATTTGTTCAAGCGATATTTAATCCTTTGGTGGCCCAATTAGCAAGAATAATTAAAATTTCCTATATTTTATTTTTTTATGAAATAGATAGCATTGAGAGGTTTATAATGTTTCATATATATATATTTTCTATAAATAGTTTTCTTAACCTTTTTTTGACAAAAGGATTTACGAATTATGGAGTTATAAATTACTTCCATATCTATTAATATCTCTTGAAATTAAAAAACTTACCTACAAACTCTTAAAAAACCAATTTTAACAATTTTAAAAATCCAACTTTAATCCATCATTGGTTTACACTAAGGTGCTTAGGAAACAAACGGGTTACACATCACAGCTCAATAAATTCAAATAACTTAAGTATGTTGTAAATTAAAGAAATAAAATATTATTTTTATTGGATAATGTAATTTTTCACAAGTTTGTATATAAAAACGTTTTAAACTTTATATACATTTTGGCTTTTGTGATTGTTGTTAAAGTATTTAATATAATTGATAAAAAATCTACATCTGCTACATTGAAGTAACAAGGTGCTTTCAACACGTCCAAGGTGAATTTTAATACTGTCCAACGTATGCTGCCGCTCTATCTATCTATTTTGTCCGCTTCCTATCCCCAACATAATTAAACTACAAATTATTACAGGTTCCCTACATAAGCTACTACACAACAATGTCAATAAAAATACGCACAAACTTCTTCATAATAAATAATATAAAAATGTTTATTAATTCATTTGTTAATATAAAAAAATTTAAATAATAAAAACATATAACAAAAGATTTTAAATATCATTAAAAAAATTTTACACTTTGAAAAATGTTGGGTAAGAATTTATAAATATGTAAATTTTGGAAGATGCGAACACAAATGCTGTACGTTGCAATTTTATATGCGTTTCATTAATTTCATATTAATGAAGGTTTAGAAATAAATATAGTAATATCAATTAAAGTAATATCACTATTTCTCTCAGCTTTTCCATTTTGATACTTTTAAATAATACTAAATTTATTACGAAATAAATAATTCTGGTGAATCTATACTGATGACGCACAGTTTTAAACTTAACACATAATAACACTATAGTTCAAAGTATCACTATTGCAAAATATCGCATCGTAAATCACCTATGTTCACAAACTTATATTCCAGAAATTCTTTATGCTGTAGGAGCTGTAACAAAAGCACCAGCAAATAGTACATTTTTCTTATTCCATATCATATATAGAAAAGGACGATCAGCATTAAATTGTAGTGGTAACAACATACATCGAGTCATCATAATCATACCTTTTAATACATATAAATAATTATTGTTAAGATTAGGCACATAATTTTAAAAAAAATTACCAGTAGCAGCCGCCGCTTCTGTTCCTTCCTCGTTTACTTCGATGAAGGCCTTATGCACCACTTTTGAAACAAATATATTTTCTGGCGATTCGAGCATATTGCTGAACTCAGCATCGTCTGTGAACATTTTAGTAATACCAAACTAAAAAATAGTAGAATTTTAAAATTTTGTATACTCTCTTTTATATACAAGACATTTAAATATTTAAATGAATAATATTTCTTGTATAATTACTCATTTAAAAATTTGCCTTTTATTATTTAAAAAATAATTTAGGAAGTTATATTTGATTTATATCCAAATAATATTCCATTAGAAAATATTTGCAACTCTACAATAATATATAAGATAAAACATTAACTACTAGTTTTAATAACGATTATATAATAATTATTATAATAGAAAAAAAAATTAAATTGTTGAATAAATATATTGTTAGGGTTAAGAAATTCTGAAAAAAATTTCATATAAACATTTTTAGTGTTAAAATTTGTTGTGATACTAATCATAGTAGACGAATCTATTTTAAATAATAATCAATCGAATGTTTAAACGAAAGGGTAATTTTTCTATTTTCAAACCACAGTATCAAAAAAATACATATTCTGTTTTTTTCTGTCTAGATAACAGAATGATATCAAATCCAAAAATAAGCTTCATTATAAAAATTCCGCACAAGAGTATGATAACTGACTAATATTAATTAGTACATGCATTTAATCGATAACACTAAACCAATTAAAAAATTCCTAAAATTTAATCAATTCTATAATAAATTGTACTCACCTTTTTAAGCGCATCAGTTAATTCTACAGAATAGTCCACCTTAAATTTGGGAAAGCTTACTTGTACTTCTTCAGTATTAATTTTGTCAGCTAAATCGATTAAATTAAATCCTTTTAGTTTTTCTGCAAGCGATTTAAGACCCTCTCGTTCGTTAGGTAGCAACACAAGCATTGATAAATCGGAATCCTTATATGGCATTTCAAGAGCAGTGCAATCTAAATCCTCTAAATACCCGTAACCGAATTTGGCCTTTTTCTTCATATACTGTACTTTAACGGACTCCTCTTCACTCGTCCAAAAATCATCTTCTTCAGTTAACTGCTCATCAAATTTATTTTCCCAACTTCCCTTAAAGTGAATTGCATTTAATAGCAATAAACGCGTATTATCATCTAATGAGCTTGGTTCGATTAAATCCGTTATTTTTCCTTCAGTTTTTTCGCTCACCCAAGAATTTATGGTTTCAGCAGCTAGATTGCTTTCTGCAAAATTCAAATTTTCAGCTTCAGCAAGGTAATGTTCTTTGACAGCTGTTTGATACTCTGCCTTCAATTCCGCGCCGTCTCTGAGGTAAAGTTTATTTGCAATTTTTACAAGATCGCTATTCCTGTACTTTTCTAAAACAAATTGAAATGTCTCCGCCACCTCTGGTGGAAAATTGGACACGAGTTTCAAACCATTTGCAATTTCATCTGCCGTTTCACCCTGGGCGCCAGCAAAAGCTAAAGCAACGCATGTTTGGACTGATAGCGGCGAAAATATTATGTTACTTTTAACACCATCGACGGACAACAGTTGGAACAGTTCGCTGGTGAAGCTTGCTCCATTGCGTGCAAATTGCAAATTGAAATCAAACATTTTTAAATCCAATAAATTTCTACAAAACAATACATATTAAATTTTTTCAGGAACACACAAAAAACACGTCCATTACTCACCAGAGCCAAAACAAATTTGCCGAAATTCAGTTGCCGTCACTTAAAATGAAACTACATATAAACATACTTAAAATTAATAACAAATATCTACAGTCGGTCAACTTGGAATTATTGTTTAATGAAGTTAGATGAGAAGAGTAAGTTTATTATGTTATTATGGATTTACCCATTGCATAAAAGTTCTACTTTTGGACTACTTGCCTTGGAAGAAACCTATTTTCGATTTTTACAAACTTGCCTTGTCATATTTATTTCATCACAAACATCTTCCTAAGAAGTATTCTCTACAATACTTTCAAACACAAATAGTCGGAATTACAGCTTGAAAATATTTTTCTGTTATCAAGAGATAAAATATTGTATTTGTTATATTGGTGCTGTCGATATTTAGTATTAAAGCAAATAACTATAGATTTTCTACATTAAAAAAAACCTTTTGCATTACAAATAATGTTTTTAAATCATTAGATCAGTAAATTATTCATCGGTAGAAGTACTTTAATGTAACAAAAAAATCTATATATAAAAGCGAAGAAAAAGTAACTAAGACATAACATGGGAGTTCAAGTTTTTATTTCTGAACTTAATTTATTATATAATAGATATTAATATTTTTTTCTTTTGATTTGATGTGTCTTTTGGAATTATCTTTTATTATGTATGAAAAAGAATATTTCCAGAAAGTATTCTCACACCTGTATATAAATATAGAACACAAAATATACGAAAACATTTCCAGAAATGATGAGATAGATTAGATATAACAAAAGTCCAGGGGCGTGGACGCATACCATTGAAATATTAAAGATAAATATTATATGTAGAAAAAAATAAAATTTTATGAATCATCGCTCACAATTGTGGTTGTTTTTCAATTTACAAAACAAAGTAACATTCTCATTGTGTATATACATATATATTTCTATGCACTTGTGTAAACTGATGTACAATCGAAACTATTTACTTTTGGAGAAAGTTTTAATTTACCTAAATAGTCAGCATTTAACGACACACAAATAAAAAAAAACACTTTTGTTATTTAAATATTTTATTTTTTGTTATAAATATAATTACTATTCAAGACTTCTTTTAAAAAATAATTTTAAAACGTTTGTGAGAAACAATAATTTTGTAAAATCAGTATTATTTTAATACATATACATATATTACACATTTACGCATATACAAATGATAGTACAAAATTTATTTATTTTAAATAATTATCACTCAACTACTATTTTTAAGTTTCAAAAATTGGTTTTGAATCAAATTAAACCGTCTCTCAATTTCTTGTAAGTTGCACGAGTTACGTTCAGAAGACACATTCAAATTTAAAGATGTCTGTTTTAAAGTTCAAAATTAATATTCAATATTAAAATTATAAATCGTTGATACAGAACCTTTTTAATATTATGCTTAAGACGATCCCTTTCTTCAGATATTCTTTTAATATCATCAGCATACTTTTGTGATAATGACTGACATTTTGGTTTCATATTTTGCATTTGAGCAAGTAGTGTTATATCTTCATCTCGCATCTGTTCTTCAGCTATCATTAACTGCGTACGGTCTCTTAGTTTCTATAGTCATTAAAAATATTTCTTCAATTTACTATTATTTATATAAATACTCAAACCTCTGTTTCAATGTTGTGCCATAATTGATCCAACTCCTTTTCCGTTTCGATTGCTTTCTTTCGTTGTTCAGATTTTTTCATAGTTGCTATTACTTTTCCTCTACGATTACGTAATTCTTTCTGGTAAAGAAGAACAATTTTGTTCTGATAAGCTATACGTTCTTCCTCACGTTTTAATACATCGAGATACAGTTTCTCCATCTCTGGAACAATATATTAAAATTAGTCTTACTTATGAAAAATGAAATTTTTTTTACTTTTAACATCATTTTTGTTATACGATATAAACAACAATCTAGAGCAGGGCTGTCCAGACTAGATGCGATCGCGGGTTAATACAAATT